>NW_006921813.1:3040251-3056274 GCF_000298275.1 Orycteropus afer afer | reverse complement strand
ACCACTCGGGAATCTCCAAGCTGTCTGTGCCGCCAGGATCGCTCATGACCGCTGCCAGACAGCAGCTCCATATGTCTCCTTTTTTGGTATTTTCACACAAATTCTTCTGCTAGTTGGGGTTTAGTCCACTTCTATATCCTTCCCTTCAAGGCTCAGGGTCCAGGATTATCTTCTGTGTCTGTGTTAATTGGTTTCCCTTTTTTTTGTTGAAGAGGGTCCGTGCAGTCTTTCTGCCTAGTTCGCCATCTTGCCGGAACCCCTTTCCTATGCTCTTTTCCTTGCTCAGGAAGAAGGCAAGAGGGGGCTGAAAGATCTGCTTCATAAATGAGATTCCTGTCTCATGTCCAGTAGTTACAAAGAATTCTTTTATGGGCTCCTTCACTTGGCTTTGGTGGGTATAAGAAGGCATTTCCTGTCTCCCTCTTCCCTGGCTGGGCTGGGGAAGGACAGATGTAGGAAGGAACATGGATGGCTTTGGCGATGGTGAAGGTAGCAGCTATATTATTTTATAAGCCTTTAGAAAGGGATTACTCTTCAGTAAGGTTCTTATGACCTTACTCTTTCAGCTTGGACCTGGATCTCCAAGACTAGGAAATCAGAAAAACATTCATGAACTACTTCAGACTTAAAAGTCAATACAGTAGCTATGGTAGAGTGAATGGTTCAACTTGAACAGAGGAAAATGTCATCTGCTTGTCAAGGAACAACTACAGGTTGTCCAGATTTGTTAAACTGGAGAAGCTGTTGTTCTTGGTTACCATGGAGTCAATTCTGACTCATGGTGACCTCATTAGTGCAGAGTAGAACTGCTCCATGGGGTTTTCAAGGCTGTGACCTTTTGAAGCAGATCGCCAGGCCTGTCTTCCAAGGAGTCTCTGGGTGGGTTCAGACAGCCAACCTTTTGGCTAGTGGTTGAGCACTTTATCCTTTGCACTATAAATTTAGTGGGGTCTAAAATTTCATTTTCTTAGTGAAGAGGGTTCAATTTTATGCTAAAATTCTTATTTATTCATAGCTAAAAACTCTCTCCAAGACTTTAATAATTGAGTCCACTCATGTTTATCTTTTAGACTATTTTTTTCATTTTTGAAAATAGCATATGTTCCCAGTAGAAACTTAGGATAAAATATATAAAAGTTTCAATAAGAAAATGAAAATCCATAGTTTTGTAACTGAGTGATAATCAAGTTTGGTGGGAGATAGGCTTTTGATTTTGGACAACTAGGATTACATCATAAAAGAAAAATCATTTAATATTGATTTTATTTTGTTTTATTTTCTGAGTTAGAAAGTTGTGGTGCAGTGAATTACTTAATATGGCCCCCAGCCATAGACTTTGCCTCCCACCAGATGACTATGTGGGTCTATGCAGATATGAGGTACCTGTGGCCCACCAAGAGGATTGGATAGCTTGTTATTAATGTGAATAAGGTGCATGGCACCCTTGTGTGGGTGGGACCATGGAAAGGTGTATGGGACCCTAATGTAGGGATTGGTCAGTTTTGTCATCACTCTTGAATTAAAATGCGGCACCCCAGCAGCAGAGAGGGGAATCTCACTACCATCAAGAAAGAAGAGTAAAGGAGTGAAGTGCATCCTTCGCACCCTAGATCCCTGAACTGAACTGCCTTGACCCAAGAGATAGAGAAAGCTGTAACACTTTGCTGAGACAGTGAGACACAGCAAGAAGGAGCAGCAGAGAAAGGGCAGCAGTAGACCCCAGCAGCAGAGACTGGTATGAGACAGAATGGTGAGTTTCCAGCCCATGGAGCAAGAAAGCTGAGTGCCTTTGGATATGAGGCTGGCTGGGGTGTCTCTCTGGGCATACATGGGCCGACTAAAAGAGCTTTGTAACACTTGCCCAACCAGGGCAGAGACCAAAGGGCTACAAGGCCAACAGGCTGAGACTAGAGAGAAGTGTGCCTATGGTACAGCTGAGAGGAAGCTGTCCTAATCAAAGAACTGTAACCTCTGTCATTTCTGATCCTGAATTATAACCTCTTACTTTGCTAATAAATACCATAGTCATGAGTATTTTCTGTTAGTTCTGTGTGGCGATTGCAACAAATTATTGAACCCAGCAGAGAAGTAAAGAATGTTGTACAGCGAGAGTTGGTATCAGAACTGGCAAGAAGATTGGAGGGTGATGGCATGTCTGACCTCCACTTCATAGGAATCAGCCTTGGGCTGTTGTCTTTGATCCTACTTTTCTCTTGTGAAGGAAGTCAGATGTCATTTTTGCAAAAGTTAAACAATGGGTACATTTTGAGTAATGAGATTTGGAATATGAAATTTATCAAAAACCATTAGGACCCTGAGACAACAGAAATCTCTATTTTGCTTTAAATAAGCTCCTAGAGGTGAAGAGAAATATTTATACATAAAAAGAAATTTCCAGGACCCATTTTCTCCCCTTGCTCCTAGCTCCATCTTGCATCCAGTGAGCTTTTAAACAAAGGGGAAAATGAGGCCCAAGTTAGATAATAGAAACAAAAGAGACTCAGTGGTGACACAGTGATCATAAAATCATGCAAACTCCCTTTTGTGACAAGACATTTGTTAACCATAAACTTGCTTAAATATAACCTTGTGAAAATAATTTAATTTTACCCAAAGTAATTTAGTTTTCCCTCTTGTTTCCTGAGAAGATAGTTTTAAGACTTTGGAGTCTTTTGAAGGAACTGAGACATCTTTGCTGAGCAAATGAATAGGGACTGGGCCAGGCCAGAGACTACCTAGTAACTGGATGTCAGGAAGAGGACATTCTTCAACTAATCGTGTTAAGACTAACCAATGATCAATTTTCTACTCTATTTCCTCCTTAAAATCTCATTGTAACTGGCCTAAAATGGCCCCTCTTTTTCTTCTTTTTTTTTCCAGAAAGGAGAGGTCTCCTTATATGCATACAGGTTAACTGCTCAAATAAACCCTATTTGCTTCAATATTTTTGTGCTTTGATTATTTTTGAGGTCAGCATATATTATGTACCATTGAGATCTCATGTGGACTCTTACTGAATGAGAAACCAACACAGGGAGTGGGGGAAAGGCCAGGAGCTGGAAGGTGATGTGTTATTGAACCCTTGGGGATGTGTTTCTTACAGTTCAAGGTGACCTTCTCTTTGTTTCCTGCAGATTAAGAAGCAGAGAGGTGAACAGTGGCAGTATTTCAGGATGTGAGGTGCTTGGAGGGCCATACTCAGGGAACAGTCACCACTGGGAGGATGGATCAGGACTCCCATTAGGAGGGGAGCAAAGATGTCTTCTCTTCTATCACTTGTCAACTGGAGAGTCACAGAATCCCTGGATGTTAAAGCTGTCTCTTTTCTCCAGCCCCACTACAAGAATTCTCCATATAAAAGAATTCCCTTTTATACTTAAATAACAAAGAAACAGAAATGGTGTTTTCTATATCCATTAGACTTGTATTTGTTTTTTAAAGTTAAGAGTGTATGTGTGAGTGAGAAAAAGGAAGAGAAAGGACTTATGGCTTCTTCATTATATTTATAAAATAGAACATGTCCTTGATAATATTGGATGAGGAGCTTCTCAGAATTGTGTGAAAGAACATTCTAAAACTGAGGTACTTAACAGAACCAGAATGGCTGACAAGGGTCTGAATTGGACTCCAATTTGTCCTAGGCCCTTGCTTCTGCTTTTTAGAGTACATGACCAAGATAACTTGTTTTGTAGCATTCTGAGGTGGCCCACTGAGACTGTTGGAGGAATGAGTGCCAGAACTCAAGAAACTGAGGCTAAGGTTGGATATCCCAGTGAAAAGAAATTCTCAGCAAATGTGTTTGACAAAGCATGTTGAATATTAACCAATCAGATGTTCCCCCATACTCTTTCCCATGAAAGAGTGCTCTTTTTTCTTGAGCACTTAATGGTGCTAGTGAGGAACCTGTACAGAGACCAATATAAAAAGGTTTATAATCAGGAAAAGTATGAGTTAGGCTGTATCTATCCACCATACTTACTCAATCTGTATGCTGAGTAAATAATCTGAGAAGTTGGACTATAGAAGAAGAGTGTGGCATCACGATTGGAGGAAGATTCAACAACAACCTGTGATATGTAGATGACACAATCTTGCTTGCTAAACGTGAGAATGGCTTGAAGCATTTTCTGATGAAGATCAAAGACTACAGTCTTCAGTATGGATTACACCTCAACATAAAGAAACGTAAAAACCGCACAACTGGACCAATAAGGTACATCAAGATAAACAGAGAAAATATTGAAATCAGGGATTTCATTTTACTTGCAATCACAATGAACACTGTGGAAGCAGCAGTCAGGAAATCAGATGTTGTATTACACTGGGAAAATCTGCTGCAAAAGACCTCTTTAAAGTGTTAAATAGCAAAATGTCACTTTGAAAACTAAGGTGTGTCTGACCCAAGCCATGAAAGTACCATGGATTGCCAGAAAAACTAACAAATCTGCCCTGGAAGAAGTGCAGCTGTAATGCTCCTTGGAAGTGAGACTGGCCAGACTTACCTACTTTGGTCAGGTTGTTAGAGGGGGCCATTCCTTGGAGAAGGATATAGGAATGCCCTCAACAAGATGGATTGACACAGTGGCTGCAACAGTTGGCTCAGGCAACAATAGGCTCAGGTATAGCAAGGATTGTGAGGCTGGCACAGGACTGAGCAGTGTTTCGTTGTGTTGTACATAGGGTGGCTATGAGTCGGAATTGATTTGATGACACCCAACACAACAACAATATCCATGTGAAAATGGTAATAAGGAAGACTGAAGAACAGATGCATTTGAATTGTTGTGTTGGAAAGAATATTGAAAATACCATGGACTGCCAGAAGAATGAACAAATCTGTCTTGGAAAAAATGCAGCCAGAGTGGTCATTAGAAGAGAGAATGGCCAGACTTTTTCACTTGTACTTTGGTCATGGTGTTGGAAGGGACCGGTTCCTGGAGAAGGATATTATGCTTGATAAAGCAGAGAGTCAGTGAAAAAGGTGAAGACCCTTAATGAGATGGATTAACATAGTGGTTCCAACAATGTGCTCATGCATGGCAAAGGTTGTAAGGATGGCACTGGACTGAGCAGGGTTCTGTTGTACATAGGGTTTCTGTGAGTTGGAGCCGACTCGATGGCACCTAACAACAACTCTTCCCCAACTCTGCATGGTGTTCTGCAAATTTTAGTACAAAGGTTGTGTGTGTGTGTGTGCTCTCTCTTTGGAACACCATTTGAATTTTCCTTTTGGAACTTCTCTATTTGCAAATCTTTAAATCTGAGTAAAACTTTTATCTTACAGAAACTGTTTCATTTATCAACTGATGATAGCAAACACAGCAACTATTTACTAGGTGCCAGGCATGTTCAGTGGAATCTACATACTGAGTCCTCACAACCACCTTGTTGTTGTTTTGTTGTTAGGTGCCATTGAGTTGGCACCAACTCATAGCCACCCCATGTACAACAGAATGAAACACTGCCCAGTCTTATGCCAGCTTCACAATCCTTGCTATACCTGAGCCCATTGTTGTAGCCACTGTGTCAAGTCATCTTGTTGAGGGCCTTCCCCTTTTTTGCTGACCCTCCACTTTTCCAAGCATTATATTCTTGTCCAGGGAATGGTCCTTTCTGATAACATGACCAAAGTAGGTCAGAGGAAGTCTGGCCATTCTCGCTTCCAAGGAGCATTCTGGCTGCATTTCTTCCAGGACAGATTTGTTAGTTCTTCTGGCAGCCCATGGTATTTTCAGTATCCTTTGCCAACACCACAACTCAAAAGCATCAACTCTTTTTTGGTTTTTGTGTTAGACTAGATTCTCTAGAGAAACAAAAACCAGCAAAGCTTATATATATATAAAGAGAGAGAAAAATGTATCTTAGGAAAATGGCTCACAAATGTTTGGAAGCCGGCAAGTCCAAAGTCCCTGAAGGAAACGTCAAGCTGGAGGCTTTTCCCCACAGGGGCCGAGAAGCTCAAGGCTGGCAGGCAATACACCGGCTGTTGACTCCAATGAATGACGAATCCAAGATCTCCAGGCCGAATGGTGGACTGCTCACTCACGGACAGTTGTAAGCAGCACAACCAAATCCTGATCCACAGAAGAATGTCTCTCTTCCCAGGATGTTCCAGGATATCCTGGAAGCAGGCCACACCCCTAGGGAAACTCCCCTTGAACAGATTGGCCACTCAGAACACAGTCATCCGATCCCATCATGGGAACAATCACACAGAACTGGGGTCCAGCCACATTGACACACAGCTCCAACTATCACAGTCTTCCTCATTCGTCTGTCAGTTTGTCATACTGTGGTGGCTCCCATGTTGCTGTGAAGATGGAGGCTATGCACTGGTATTTCAAATACCTGCAGGGTCACCCATGGTGGGCAAGTTTCAGCAGAGCTTCCAGACTAAAAGAGACTCAGCAGAAGGAAGGGGCCATCCACTTCTCAAAGAACTGGCCAGTGAAAACCTTATGAATAGCAGTGAAACACTGATATATTACTGGAAACAACCACCTTGAAAAGTGGTTCATTATCTTTGTTCCTCTTTTACATCTCAATAAGCTAAAGGCCACAAAGGGTAACTGGAGGAGCTGGAATTCAAATCCAGAAAGTGGACTTTTCCAAAATAGGTGTGGCTGCTTCTGATGTGTTTCATCATGAAAACAAAGTAAGCAAAAGCAAACACTCAGTATGTTCACTCATAGTTACTCTTCACCTACTAAGAGGTAGCGGAGGGTATGGTTGATAGTATGGACTGAAGCCTCACACCTGGGCTTGCAGTTTTGTTCTGGCAATGACCTAGTAGTATTTCCTTGGACAAGTCATATAATCTCTAGTCTTTAGTTTCCTCATCTACAAAATGGGAAAGATAATGCCTTTCTTAAAGAGTTGTTTTGAGAATGACATGAGATCATACTTGTAAAGTACACTGTGATACTGCCCAGCTCAAATGAAAACCAGTCCAATTGCCATGAAGTGAATTCCAATTCATAGTGACCCCATGTGTTAGAGTAGAACTGTGCTCCACAGAGTTTTCAATGGCTAATTTTCTGGAAGTAGATACACAGACCTTTCTTCTAAGGTGCCTCTGTGTGGACTCAAACTGACAATCTTTTGGTTAGCAGCCAAGCACATGAAACACTTGCACCACCTGGGGAGTCCAAGCCTTTGCTGAAAGCTCTGGTGATATAGTAGTTAAAGCATTCTGTTGTTAACCAAAAGGTTGGTGGTTTAAACCCACCAGCCACTCCAAGAGAGAAAGATGAAGAAGTCTGTTTCTGTGAAGCTTTACAGCCTTGGAAAAACCTATGAGGGGCAGTTCTGCTGTCCTTTAGGTTTGCTATGAGTCAGAATAGATTTGACAGCAGTGGTTTTGGTTTTTGATTTAGGAAATACGGCTTAAAAGAAATCCTCATAAATGGTGGTCACTATGTTGTTGTTAGGTGACATTGAGGTGACTCCAACTCATAGTGACCCTATTAACAACAGAACGAAACACTGTTGGATCTGTTTCAGCTCCACAATCTTTGCATTGCACAGTATTTCACTGCTGTTCATACGATCTTCACTGGCCAATTCTTTGAGAAGTGGATGGCCCCTTTCTTCATCAGACTCTCTCTTAGTCTGGAGGCTCTGCTGAAACCTGTCCCCACAGGTGACCCTGCTGGTATTTGAAATTCTGATGGTATAGCCTCTTCCAGCCTTACAGCAACATGCAAGCCACCACTGTGTGACAAACTGACAGAAAGTGGTGGGGTAATCATTATGATTCCTGATAATTACCATTGCATTAGAGGGCCTCTGAGTTGTATCCGGAGTGACATAATATAAGACCTTTCATTTATTGGGGTAAATCCCACAAATAAGGTGCAAGAATGCATGTATGGTGGTGAAGATAGTGATGGGGTGTGTGTGTATGTGAAGGAAAAGAATGAGACCCTGCCACAAATGAACAGAAGAATGTTTGTGTCCTAGACACCTTGGTGAGTAGAGAAAGTTTGTGTGGTGAGTTTGTGTGGTGAGCACAAGTGGGCATGGAAGAAGTCTGGGGGCCTCAGATATTAGATGGGGGAGGACTGGGACCATTCACTAAGGTGTTGTTGTTGTTTGCCATCGAGTCAGCCCCGACTCATAGCGACCCCTCCTTGGGTTGCCAAGGCAGTACCACTATGGAAGTAGATTGCCCAACCTTCCTTCCGACGAGTGGCTGGTGGGTTTGAACCGCCAGTCTTCTGGTTAGCAGTCAAGTGCCTTAGGGACTACGCTACCAGAGCTCCTATTAACTAAGGTAGAGGTCAGGAAATGGAGCTGACTGGGGATGAGAACTCACTGGGTCCATCCAGTGAGGAAAGTGTTATAAACAGAAAACTTTCAAACTGTAGGCATTCATGTCAGACTTAAGAATGATGGGTCCCACAGGGGACATAAAGCTTGATTGGCATAGCATACTACACAAAACATTGTTCCACACCCTACTTTGGTGAGTAGCGACTGGGATTGTAAAAGCTTGCAAGTGGCCATCTAGACGCAACGATGGGTCTCTCCTCATCCAGAGCAAAGAAGAATGAAGAACACCAAAGATGCATGGAAACAATTAGTCCAAGGGACTGGTACACCATGTGATTCTCAGCCTGTATGACTATGAGACCAGAAGATGTAGATGGTGCCCGTGTACCACTGTCAACCATTCGGAGGGGGATCTGTGTAGGAGATCTTGGAGAGAGTGGGAGAACAATGTGGAACAAAACTCAAAATCATAATAAAAAAAGGCCAGGTTTGCTGGTCTGATAGAGCCTGGTGGAACCCCTGAGACTATGGCCCCTAGTTACCCTTCAGAACTGAACCCACTCCTGTGGCTTCCAGCCAAGCAAAGGACAGGCATATGAGCTGAACATTTACATTAAGGTAGATATATTCCTTGGAGAGATCAGTCATGGGACAATAGAAGGGCTGTGTATGTACAGGGAGATAACTGGGCATGGGGGTAGAAGTACATGGGAGGAAAGGACACAGGGAAGAAGTAACTATAAGCAGGAAGTGGGAAGAGCTGTTGCATTGTGGGAAACTGCAGTCAATGTCATGAGCCAAAGTGTATGTGAACTGGTATATGGAAAATGAATATGCTCTGTAAACTTTCACCCAAATCACAATAAAAATTAAAAAAAAAAAAAGAATGATGGGACCAAAATGCATTCTCAGGAAGCAAAAGGTCAGAACGTAAACCATTTGTTCATGGGAAGGTTGTGTCAAGACGTAAACAATTTGTACCTGGGGAAAAGTGTGTTCATGGCTGAAATCATGTATAGCCAAACTAGCTGGTGCCACTCACCTAGGTGGTAACTCTCTCCCCCTCCTAACCAAGTGACTGACCTTTACATTTCAAAGGACTTCAAGCTGAAGTTGATCTTATCTACAATCAACCATTAACCTCCTACCTTTCCTTTACTCTCTCTGTATAGATCCTCTTCACTTGAACAACAGAATACTTTGTATTTTTACTTAGGGACACCCAGCTCTGACCCAGCTCCGGGTTGTATTATTCCTCAGTAAAACTCCTTTTCCTTCACTCCTAACAGAGTATGAGAATTTCGTCATTGACAGGTTTTTTTTTTTCTGTTTTCTCAAGTCTGGTTATCCAGACCCAGGAACAGAATAGGTTCAGACAGAGAGGGAAACTTGTGAGACAGGAGAGCATGCAAGAGCCAGAGCTATGCAGACAGGCAGCCTGCCCAGGAACCGCTGAGGTACAGATTCAGCTCAAGCATACCCGGTATTATAGGGGAAATCTGTTTACTTATAACGAACAAGTGATAAGAGGCATGCTTTCCTAAATTTTGGCACGAGGTCTGGAACGTCCAGTGACAACACTGGTATATTATCAAAAGATTTCATATCCTGAGCCTTTTGCTGCTGTCACTGGTATGTAGGCCCTGAGGTAGTCTGGAGGGGAGCAAAAGCCAGTACCTTTTTGATAAGAATGAAAACCCTTGGGTTTATATAATGTGACACAATATGAGGGGCACTGTTTAACTCTTGGCAGCGCTATGAATGCCTAGGGCAGAATACCAAAGGAAAAAGTCGAATTTGAAAGCTTTTTCAGAACAAATCTGAGAGAGTTAGCTGGTGAATGCAAATACTTGTCCATACAAGTACTGGTTTGCAGCGGGTAAGCAGACCTAGTAAGGCTCACTTAGCATGAAGGGTCTGAGTAAGCTTCCTTTTATTTTATTATTATTTTTTGTGAGTTTCAATTTAATGTGAGATCATGGGGGGCTGTAATAAGGAATATGTGGTATTTTCTATGTGTCTCTTTGGAATGTAGCCTGATTTTACCCCCGACGGAAGAAGTCCATCAGAAAGCATATAATTTCAGAAGCCTCTAGAGAATACACAATGCAGATAATTTAATGGGATATGATTGAATTCAGACATATACCTAGAATTCCCAGAGTAAAGAACTTGTCTTGCCACAAGTAAACAAATTCGAGTGCAAAGTGATGGGACTATTTTTTTTGGGGTCAGGAGCAGCAAGTGGTGGTGATGAGTGGATGATTTTTACACTAATGCTATAGGCAGTTCCAGATATGTCCTAAACATAGTAGCATCCTGGGATAATTGTGTAGCCTAACTACATTGACTCTTTTGAAACCTAACAGCCATTTGAATATCAAGTTGAAAATATAAATCATGTAAGTTCATTTTTATAAAGACTTATGATAGTCACATTTCACCTTGGGCCCTGATTGTTTGCACCTTTTTTATCAGAGAAATTAGACACTTACGGTTTCAGATGGAGACAAATATAGAAAATGACTAAGAAAACAATTTGCTGACTAGTTGATGAGGTGGCAGATGGGTGAACCTTACAGCACGTTTGTTCTGGGGTCCATAGTCCGGGGGTTCCCTTAGATCCAGCCTCAGGCTGTGACTTCCGACCAGCAAATTCTCTCTGCTCAGATCAGGGCCATTTTGTGATCAATTATGCAAAGTTTGTGAAGTGCTGCACTGACTTTTATTTTATATTTCTGGGCTGGCTGCAGCAAACTGCTCCACGGAGACTGGGCCTTCCAAAGCATTCTGGGATTTTGGCTGGGATTAAGTACAGTCTGGGATGTTGGAAGAACACACTATCCTATCCTTCAGGTTTAAAGGAGGAGTGGTGACCCAGAACTCAGGACAAGAGTCCCAAGAGGCAGGAATGCTGATGGGAGGAACCTCTTCTGTATGTCTATGTAGATGTATCAAGAGGACGTGGAATTACACAGGGAAATTAAGACATTCTCTATCTTAAGATAAATAATTTTTGAAAAGTTAAATCGTGGTACGAACTAAAATTAATGTGAAGTAAACTAATCAGGAAAAAATTTTGATCAGATAAACTTAACACCTCACACTTGAGACTTCTATCAAATGTAGATTCTTTGTGATTTATTTGCTCTGATATTAAAAAAACAAACAACAGCAAAATAAAATCTCCCAAACAAACACCCAACTAAATACATTCTGTGTATAATACCTAGTTCTGGAATAGGTTTTGAACAGACTTGGAAAAATGTACATTTTCATTTGTTTCATGTAAAGTTTAAAGTTACTCCTATAAGAGGTCATTTTTCTGTCGTTTTGTTTTCTACAACTTCCCCATCCTCAACAAAAGCAACAACAATAACAAACCCAAGCAAATAGCCCTTAAGCAATAAAAAGGGTGTCCAAGAAAAACATTTAGTTTGAAAGAGGGTTGAATGCAGCCTTGGAAGAACCACTGCTTACATGGGATTGTTCAACAAATTCCTGTTGTGTGAGGTTTGGCATATACTTTCTAAAAATATAAGCATCTGGGGAAATGAGACAAAGCCCAGGTCTTGGACCAAATGAGGCACGCAGTGTGAATCTGTTAGTGATTATATCCATAATGAAATATGTGCCCAAATTTAGCAGTGCAAAATCTAACACACTATGAAAGCCCCGCAGGCGCAGTCCTTACCATAATATATAGCCAACAGAGAAGGTACATATGGCGGGGAGGCCACTGCTCCTGCTGGGGTACTGATGGTGCGAAGTCCTCATCTCGATTAATATAAAGGGCAAAACCGTTGTGTGCTGAAAAAGAACAGAGACCAGGTGACACAGATTCTTATCATCGGCCCTCAGTAGTGTTTTTTTCTTCACTAGGAGAATTAACACTATAAATTCCTAGGAAAATCATCACAGCAGAAAAGCTCACCAAAGAGGCAGAATAGCCATGAAAACATGGAGCGGATCGATTGCTCCATTGGTGGTGTTCTTCTGGATCTTACTTTTTGAAATTTTATTTGGTTTTCATGATGCCTGTTATAGGAAATTTGGGCAATAGAAAAACAGATAGGAAAAATAATTGGAAAATATGAAAGGAACAGCGATGTTCTTGTTAACATGATGGCATATGTCTCTCTATGTTTTCCTTCCTGTTCCTATTATTTATACATAGGGGAGATCATACTGTGCATGCAATTTTGGTTTAGATTTTTATCATACACTGCACCATGAGAAATTTTGGTATGGCATTTTAGGAAACCATTTAGAATATCAACCTGGCAATAACTGCTTAAAACTTCATTTTATCAATGTACCACAATGTATCTAATCAATTCTTGTTCTTGCACATTAAGTAGTGATGTTTTCAATTTTCCATTTATTAAAAATGTCATGATGAATTTCTTTTGCAAAAGTCTTTGTGTAGGTGTCTGCATGTTATATTATTTTTTAATAATTAAAGGGTATGAAAATTTTAAGGTTCGTGATACATAATGCAAGTTTATACACACACACATATACATATATGTATACACACACACATACATATATGTATACACACACACACACACACATACACACCAACATCAGGTTAGGAAATAATGGCCAGGAGTTCACAAATTTCAGTTATGATGTTCGAAGGTAGAATCTGAAGAAGCTAAGTGGAACAGGCATTTAATATGATTTTCTTGGACCCATTAGCTATTCTAGGTACTAAATTCAGTGGATTGGGATGGAGATGAAATTTAAGAAAAGTCAAGCTTTTAAATCTCTCAAAGACCCATGCACCCTTTGCATTGAAATTTGGTGGACACATATAAAAGGTAAAGATCCTTTTAGTTAAAAGTATGTCAAGGAATATATTGACATACTCCAACACTGAAAGGTTTTCCAAGAGTACAAAACTGACAGAATTGAAAACTGATCCATCAACTGGTTATAACTCTATATAGAAAAAACAAAACCAAACTTCTTGCCATCAAGTTGATTCGACTCATAGCGACCCCTCGTTGGGTTTCCAAGGTGGTATCTCTATAGAAGCAATTGCCCAATCTTCATTCAAAGGAGTGGCTGGTGGGTTTGAACCACCAGCCTTCTAGTTAGCAGTCAAGTGCCTTAGGCACTATGCCACCGGAGTTCCTTAGGTACCTCCTTAACAGCCATGAAAAAAAAAACAAAACTTTGGTCTGCTGTTGCTATTTGTATATTCGAGGAAAAAGCAGGAAATCTAATGTTATGATTTTCAAACACTAACAAGTATTTTTAAATGGAGAAATCTTTAACAGAGAAAATACTGAAGTTGTCAAGGATTTAATTTTACTTGGATCCACAATCAATGTGCATGGAAAGTAGCAGTCAAAAAATCAAACGATGTATTGTATTGGGAAAATCTGCTGCAAAAGATCTCTTTAAAGTGTTAAAAAGCAAGGATGTTACCTTGAGGACTACGATGCGCCAGATTCAAGCCATGGTATTTTCATTCACATTATAAAAGCTCACTGCCATCGAAGCCTACTCATAGCGACCCCTCCTTGGGTTTCCGAGGTGCTATCTCTACGGAAGTAGATTGCCCAGTCTTCCTTCCAAAGGAGTGGCTGGTGGGTTTGAACCGTCAGCCTTCAGGTTAGCAGTCAAATGCCTTAGGCACTACACCACCAGAGAACCTTCATTCACCTCACAAGCATGTGAAAACTGGACAATGAATAAGGAAGATGGAAGAATTGATGCCTTTGAATTATGGTGTTGGTGAAGAATATTGAATGTACCATAGACTGCCAAAAGAACAAACAATTCTACCTTGGAAGTGCAGCCAGAATACTCCTTTGAAGCAAGGATGACAAGACTTAGTCTCATGTACTTTGGACATGTTATCAGGAGGGACCAATCCCTGCAGAAAGACATGATGCTTGGCAAAGTAGAGGTCAGTATCAAAGAGGAAGACCCACAACCAGATGGACTGATGCACGGCTACAACGGGGTCAAACATGACACCAATTGTGAAGACGGTACAGCACCATGCAGTGTTTTGTTCTGTTGTGCACAGGGTTGCTTTGAGTGGAAACAACTCTATGACGTCTAACAACAACAACAATAAACATTTTAGCCAAATAGAACCAGGTCGCTGGCAGGCAAGACATACTGGGGATATCCTGGTGACCATCTTTGAATCAGTTTTCTGTTTATATATTTAAAACAAAACAAACAGAGAGATATGATTTTGTAAGAAATATTAAGACAGTGGAAATTCTGTGCCTCAAATGTTCTGTTCTAGATAACCATTTTGACTGCCGATATATTAGAGTGTGGCATTCTAACAATGTCAGAAAGGTGATTCCACAGTTGGGTAGCTTCCTATTTCTTCATCTTTTGCTTCCCTATTATTGTTTTTAAACAGTATAATTAGCTCTGAAGGCAACCATACAAAACGTACATAGGTGCTAATACAGACACAGTATGCATTTCAAGGATCTAATCTACTGGTTTTTCATTATCTAGTCATCTCTGATGATATTGGCCTAGTATTTCACCAAAATCCCAAGATGTACACATTGTTTTAAAGTGATACATTCAAGTAAAATTCAAATATATATCTAGTGATAAGCTAATCTAATGTAGATGGAACATCCCCTGCATATCAGATCTTTGCACTGAAGATAGTGCTAGTTCTGATGAACTGTGGAGACTATCAAATGGCGATATTATTTTCAACTCATGAATACTAAAAGAAGTTTCTAAACTCTACCTCTTCATTGCTCCAAACCAAGGAGAAAATCATCCATTTTTGCATATCAGTTCAAACAACCAACCTGAATATTCTTATCTAGGTCATGAGCCTGCTTGCTGATTATCAGGCAGAAAAGCTATTTGAAAAAGGCACATCTTTCTTGATCACACCACCAATAGCATTATCGTGACTAAAAAGGAGTCACTTTTTCCACTGGTGACATTGTTACTGACAAAAGATCTTTTGTGGCTAGCTGTGCATGTGCAAGATTGGCCAGTGGGCAATCTCAGAAGGCTTTCTTTTCAGGAACTAAAGAATGTCTATCAATGCAAGTTGCTGTTGAGTCAACTACAACTCAAGGCTTCCCCTTGTGTGTCAGAATACAACAGCCAAGTGGGTGTTATTAACTCCATTTTACAGAAGAGGCAACAATAACTCAGAAAGGTTAAATATCTTACCCAAGGAATAGAGCTAGTAAGTCTAGAGCTAGGATTCAAACCAGTTCTATTTGCCTTCAAATCCCATGTTCTTTTTTCTATATTAAAGTGGCATATTTGTTAAGGCATCAAAGTTGAATAATCTTTGAATCAATAAACTTGTGGGAATGCATGATTGAGGATCACTCATGTTGCCTCTCAACAGAAAGAACTATTTTTCAATTTAGCCTCAGCATAAGCAAAAGGTTTTCACTGTACAAAACTAATCTTATTAAATGTGTTCTTTCATGTGGCATATTATCATTTTGAATAATTATAAACAATGAAATCCCCTTTAACCGTAGCTATGTATGACCAAGGCAGTGGGTCAAGGATATTGCTGTGGCAATGCTGGAATTGATGGGACTAGAACACTGCCGGCTTGTGCTTACTCACTGATCTGCACTGAACTCTTTCCCGTGTTACCCTCCCGAGAGGGATTGGGTCTCCAGGAGCAAGGTAAGCACGGGCGGGCTTGTGCTTACTCACTGATCTGCACTGAACACTTTCCCTTGTTACCCTCCCGAGAGGGACTGGGTCTCCGGG
>NW_006921813.1:2968179-3036956 GCF_000298275.1 Orycteropus afer afer | reverse complement strand
GGGATCGGGCAGTGTTTCGTTCTGCTGTGCATGGGGTCGCTATGAGTCGGAAACGACTCGACGGCACTTAACAACAAACAACAAACAATGAAATCAGCTAGCACAAAGTCAGAACATTTTTGTGACTGATAACAGGTAAAGGTGGTTTTAGGCTGACTAGTAATGATCTATTTCTATGTCGTAAAACACAAGTACCTTTTAACTTAGAGTTTTCTTATCCAGGTGCAGCTGTACTTTGGATAAACAAAGAAGGAGATAAAGTCTAGACACCAGAGGGGGCTCTTTAAGAGTTGTACCTGGGCTGTTTTGTGTAGTACGTTATCATTAGAACAATTCCCCAGCAGCTAATTTACATGAGATTTGACTTGTTTTTAAGCACTAAGTGGTAAAGAATTGACAGCCCAAAGAGTAAATCCTTCCTTTACCACATAAACTCTGTCCTAGAAGATACTGATTTAAGATTCTATCCAAACTCTGTCTTCCACTGCTGCTAACTTTAATGAAGACAATGCATTTGGAAGATTTTATCCAGCAAGGGAAGCCCAGGCCTAGCTTTGGCTGTTGCATCCTTTCTCTATTTCATAATGAGGCCCATCATAAGTTTGAGTGAGTTCCCTCTGATGGTTCTGGGGAGAAGCAAGTTGATTATCTCCATAAACTAGCCATCCATGGCAAAGATCTACCCCAGAGGGCATCAATTAGGTGATGTCACCTCTGAACAGAGCAGTGCTCAGCACTGAGACAGGGTGGGAGTTGCAGAAGGACCCATGATTTAATCATGACGTGAAGACCCTGCAAGGAGGACAGCAGGGTGGGAAGGTGGAAAGAGCAGGTAACTGGCATCTGTGTCTTGTTCTGAATGTGTCTCTCGCTGGAAGGCTTTAGGTGGGCTTGTGTGTATTTCTGAGACTTAGTGTCATTACTCATAATATGAAGGGATTGGATTAAATTAGTGCTTCTTATGATCCATTCATGAAGAACTTATGTTGAAGATTTCACCCTCTCTCATACCAGGCTGACATATCAATTAGGCACATTGGACAGTGCATAGGTAGGGCCCAAGATACTTTTTAGGAATCTATGAAAATATTTTAATTTCTTTTAAAATCAGAAGAAAAAAAAATAAACTTTCAGAGTTATAAGTTATAGTCAACTTTATACCATTAGAGAAAAAAAATTGCCCCATATTACCTGATTTCTTTAAGAAATTCAACCCATGTTTATCTTTTTTAATTGTTGTAAATATATATGTAAGAAATCATTTGCCTTTCAACACTCTTCATGTGTATTCAGTGACATTAGTTATCTTTAGTTACATTTATCATGTTATTCAACTATTAACTTTATCCATTTCCAAGTTTTCCATCACATGTTTTTCTTAAATAAATGTATGTAAAGGGAAAGTGAAGGGGAAGCAGGCTTTACAAGGCCGAATGTGCCCATCCTTGCTTTCCCATAGCCTACTTCTGCGGGCTAAATCACTCTTATGTAAAACCTGCTGCAGTGGCCTTGGAGGTCTCAAATTCTGTCATGGAACAACCTTTGCTCATCTAAGCCATAAAAACTCCTGCCTCCTACTTGGGGGATGAGGAGAATTGAACCAGTCTTGCTGCTGCCCACAACTCACCTTGTGTGTAAGTCCCTCTTAAAAAACTCTGTGCCACCACCCATGGAGTTATCCACCTCACACTTTGGTCTCATGACCCTTCCCATTTGGAAGTAAATTTCAAGCCACTTGTCCAGGCTGAGACAGAAACTTTATATATAACTGTCAAAAATAGAATATAACTTGTCATAAATAGAAAAAATTAAATCTAAACAAAAACAATTACAATGAAAACCAGTTATCTTCTTAAATTTTAGCTCAGTATGATTGCTCTGACTCTGAGGTCTGCTCTTGATTTGTTCACTAGTGATACAAGTGTTAGAGGGGCATTAAATACATGCTAGCACAAACTAGAGACCCTCCTACCCTGATCAGAAGGATTTAAGATAATTGAAAGCAAATTACTTTTTCACTAAGTGATTGAATATTATTCAATGTCAAGTCCCTGTGTCACATCAGTTACCTCACATACCACCAAAGCTATACAACCTACCAACCTACACATTGGGATATACTGGAATAAGTGGTATCTGTACTTCCTACTACTAATTTGATTTATAAGTGAATGGTCTTTTGCCAAAAATATGGAGAGAAAAATGAGTAGAAAGTTTAGATACTGATGGAGTATTTAACAGTCTTAAAGAAATGTTGTTGTTGTTATGTGCTGGCGAGTTGGACCTAAGTCATAGCGACCCTTCCTTAGGATTTTGAGGCAGTATCACTATAGAAGTAGATTGCCTAACCTTCCTTCCGAGGAGGGCTAGTGGGTTTGAGCCACCAGCCTTCTGGTTAGCAGTCAAGTGTCTTAGGCACTACCCTATCAAAGCTCCTTTTTCCCAATAGGAGAGTTCTACTCCTGTATCATATGTTCTGGTTACCTAGTGCTGTTCTGACAAGAATATACAACAAATGGGATGGCCTTAACAAACAGGAGTTTATTCTTACCATTTGGAGGCTTTAAGTCCAAGTTCAAAGTGCCAAGCTCTAGGGGATTTGAGAAAGCCCCTCGAACTTGGGCTTCAGCCCTGCCTCTTACTCCTGGCCCGCTGAAGCTAGAGGCATCTCTTCACTCAGACACCTACTGGCTGCTGAGGCTAACAAGCCCAAGGTCCAGAAATAAAATGGCACTGCCCCGATGTTACCAAATCACACAGCAGGCCATTAATTCAAGTCCATTTTAATTCAAGGTCGGCAGAGCATGGCACGCTGCTGAACAATGACATGGCTACATGCATGGTCCAAGGGTGCCATAAGCTAGCAACTATCCCCAAGACTTCTCCTTATATATAGGGAGCAGACCACATCCCAAAGGCAGCTACTCAGCTGCTTGTGGTAGATCCCACCATGGAGTTGGTTGCCAGTCTCATCATGGGGAATAACTACCACCAGCTGCCCAGCCACTCAACCAGGCCCAGCCAAGTTGACATACAAATTTAACTACCACATCATATGAACAAAAGTAAAAATGTTTCTTCCTTGGAAGCCAAACCATCTTTTGAAGGAGAGGGGCAACCAGCTCCTTCTTACCTGGGTAGCAAGAAAACTGGCAATTCCATGTTCACTTACTGGATGTTGTAGACACAGCAGACCTTTGGGAGCCTCTCAAAACATTGTGCACATCAAAAGCACAAGGCAAGCTTGTTAAAAGATGCAAGAGATGGCTAGGCCTGGCTCCTGGGGAACCTGATTCACTGAGTGTGGAGTAGTCTTCATGGTGGTCCCCCCTTCATGTTTGTCAGGACATCTAGGTTTTTATACCCCTGTGACAATTGTTGATCATAAAGAAAAGGCTGAGGGATGATTCTGTGTCTATCTCTGTGTTTATGTTTGTGTCTGTGTGTCTCTGTGTCTGTATGTACGTCAGCACGCACATGAATTCCTGTGGGCACCCAGGCTGCAGGGCAGCACTGGAGATGTGACCAGACTTGCACAGGGACACGGGGTGAGGGAGAGTCCCTCTGATGTCCCAACAAGTTCACAGGTATATCACAAATAAAAGTAATTCAAAAATCTGCTCTAGGACACAGAAAGCTGTAAATACAGATTGTAACTTGAACATTCTTTTCTCCTCAGTCACCACTGGAATAAAAAGGGATGAAAAAGGAGAAATGTATTTTCTTAAATAAAGCCAGGAGGAATTTCCAGGTTTTAAAATAAAACCCATTGCATCAATACAACGTGATCTAAAATGATAGAAATAGTGACATCAGAAAGACTGAGACAATCACAAAACATGGACTGATGCTAATATTTGGCAGAGGTTCTTGGGTCCTCAAGTAAGTTGATGAGTGCAAGTAAATGCAGTCCTGGGTGGGGGCCTGGGTGTGGGTCTGAGATGGATCCTCCACCAGGACACCCATTAGTGGGTGAAGGAAGTGCTTCTCCTCTTCTAGGGAGATGGCAGTGAATACAAAGGAATTTGGAAACAAAGCCATGGAAGGTGCTAAGAAACCTAAATTCTTAACTCTGAAATCCAGCCAAATGTTTTAGGCTACAATCAGAAAGCATTGTTATTAATTTTATTTATTGTTCAGCCCCAAATCTGTTGCTGTCCTTCATTATTTTGATGGTTTGAATGACAGAGACCTGCCAATTTAACTAGCCACTCGAGTTTCCCTTTCTCCAGAAGTCATGTAGAACTTTCTCTTCTCATGGGCTGAGATGCTGGTTTTAGATGGATAATACCTGAACAATACAACACAGACTCTCTCCAAACACTCCCAGAGCCTTTTTGATTGAACCATTTTGGTGCTCCTGTTGGCTGTCAAGTCAGTTTGAGAGGACCTTACACAGGGGCAACTTCATGTTCAGAAGGAAGTTTGCAACCATGACCAAAGATCAAAAACTTAGATTCAGATGGAATCAACATTTTTTAAGGGCCAGTATGTTCTAGGCACTTCCATAACTCTTTATTGGCTAAGTACTAAATTTGGGACTCCTCTAGTTCTAACACTAGCCCCAACAACTTTTAGGATCGTTTTAATATTTAGGCCAAATAAACAAAGACATTAAACACTTAATGACATTAAACAAAGACATTTACATTAAAAAAATGTAAATTAAATACATTAAACAAAGACATGAATATCTTTGCAATTAAGAGCCAAGTATTTGTCACAGGAACAATTATACAAGGATAGTGACATAGTTTCACTGGTGTGATTTTTCCACTTAAAAGTGTTTTCAGTATGATTTGAGGGCAACTAGTCTCTTCTGCTGCATCTTCCTAATGCAGGTATCCATGAGGTGATGAGGGTCTATGGCATGATTAGGAAGCTCTGCTTGGAGTGCACGCTCTGCTTTTGAGCCCAGCAGCTTGCAGGCCACCAATTAAGGGCCTGAGATGATCCATGTTGTACCTTAAAGCATAACTGATTTTTAAATGATCTAATTCCACTTTTGCCACAAACATTTCATAATTAGTATTTGTAGTTCTCAGAACAGCACCTCTACTTACTGCCCTCAAGACAATTGGAGACTACAATATCCTGAGGTATATGCAGATGTACAGACATGTGAGAGGGCCATGGTGGTTCAGTGGCAGAACTCTTGCCTTCCATATGGGAGACCCGGGTTCAATCCCTAGGCAATGCACCTTGAGCACAGCCACCATCACCTGTCAGTGAAGTCATGTGTTGCTATGATGCTGAACAGGTTTCAGTGGAGCTTCCAGACTAAGGTGGATGAGGAAGAAAGGCATGGTGATCTTCCTCTGAGAACCAGTCAAGGAAAACCCAATGGATTACAATGGCCTGGTCCTCAACATTTCCTTTCACTGTGCATGGGGTTGCCAGGAGTGAGGGGCTGACTCATCAGTAGCTGACAACATCATCACAGATGTATGATGGTCCAAAGGCAGGAATGATCTGCTCTGCTTGGTAGATCGTAGATCAAGGGAAGACTTCATGTTGTTGTTATGTGCCATCGAGTTGGACATGACTCATAGCGACCCCTCCTTGGGTTTCCGAGGCAGTATCCCTATGGAAGTAGATTGCCCCATCTTCCTTCTGAGGAGTGGCTGGTGGGTTTGAACCGCCAGCCTTCTGGTTAGCAGTCAAGTGCCTTAGCCACTATGCTACCAGAGCCCCGCTCTGCTTGGTAGATCAAGGGAAGACTTCATGTAGGAGGAGACATTTGACCAGTGTTTTTAAGTGTGACTAGGGGTTCACCATGGAAGAAAGGCCTGGTGTTCTTCCATAAAAGTTACCTCCAAGAAAACCTTGTGGAATAGTTCTACTCTGTAGCATATGAGGTCTTCTTGAATCAGAACTGACTTGATGGCAGTAGGTCTTCTTCCTTTGGTTTAGGGGTTCAACAAGCAGAAGAAAGGTTACAGGGAGGAGTTCATTCAGCAGATCATGAACAAGAAATATTTCTTAATGGCACAGTATTGTCCACTGAGGGGACCGTTACTGTTGCAGGATGTGAAAAAGCATTGAATTAAATTTAGATGATGAGGTGGGCATAAACCAAATCATGGAGGGTCTTATATGGACTGTGTCCTATAGGAGGTTGAGATCCATGGAAGGAGTGTAAGTGTATAAGATAGGAGAAATATGTTTGGATATTAATATTCTCAGACTGTCTCTAGTTTTTGAGTTTGTCCTGTGATCTCAATTCTTTGATGGATCTAAGAGGAATTGTTGATTTTTAGCTCTTTAGCTTTTTGTGTGTGTGTGTGGCGGTGGTTATGAGGGCAGAAGTAAAAACTTCCAAGCTGTTTATATGCTGGACCTTAAGCCATGGTATTAATAGTAGAAAGATCAAGCTGAAGGCAGGGTAGAGGCCAGACCAGAGAGAGGTTGCTCAGCCAAGTCACCCCTCTCCTCCTTTCTTCTCTCTTACTTGTCCTTTCATCAAAGAAGGGGCTAGATTACCTCCACGACTTTCTTCTAGGACTTCTTCCTAGCCCCTCCTCTCTCCTCTACCTCTCTACAACCTCCTCACCTACGGTTTTTTCCTTTTTATCCTTATTTGCTATTTCACCAAAACAACATAGGGAAAAGCACAAAATGAAAACTAATCTTTAAGCTTGGCAAGTATGTATTTGACAAGTGAACAAGTAATTGTGACTTCTTGCATCTCTCTTTGTGCTTCTCATCTTTATTAATCTATGTGCACAAACACTGAATACCCTGGGTGGCACAAGCCATGGAGTGCTCAGCTACTAACCAAGATGTTGGTGGATCTAATCTCCTGCGAAGCTACAGCCATGAGATCACAGCCACTGAAAACCCTGGGAGCCCAGTTATACCAGGGAGCACGTGGGGTCATCATGAGTCAGGATCAACTTGACAACAGCTGTTTTTGCTTGCTGTTTTTTACTGAGCTCCAAATATAAAAAGGTAGAGTTCATACTGGACATTTTCCACCATCATCACATTTAATTCTCACAACAAGTCTAATGCAGTAGCTATTTTCACCTTTGTTTTATAAATGAGAAAATGGAGGAAGAGGGGATTAACCTATCAAAGGTCGCATAGAACTAGGAAGTGATACCATCTGCACTAGACTTAGATCTACCTGGTTCCAAAAGCCATGCTGTTACTGACTGAGGCACATTGCTTCTCCTGCTTGCTCATGCATTCATTCATTCATTTTTTATAATTTATTTATGCATTCATTCAATAAATACTGTGTTCCTACTATGTACCAATCACTATTCTAAGCACTTGAGATATATTCTGGGACAGAGCAAACATACCCACACCCAAGGGGTTGCTATTCCTGGGAATGCATTTCGATTAGGCGAATACAAATTTAAAGTCTCTCGCTCCAGGAAAAATCTAATTCATTAGGGCTGCATGAAGATAATAAAAGTGGCTGATAAAGTACCTGCAAGTAGTAGCAGACATTAACTTGTGAAATCTCCCATTTAAGACAAGTCAAAAGCCAAACCAAACTCACTGGGGTTTCTGAGTGTGTTTCCGAGGCAGTATCACTATGGACGTAGATTGCCCAATTTTCATTCCAAGGAGTGGTTGGTGGATTTGAACCACCAGCCTTTTGGTTAGCAGTCAAATGCCTTAGGCACTACACTACCAGAGCTCCCTTTAAGACAAGTAGCCAAATAAAAATGAAAACAAACAAAAAAACTCACTGCCATTGAGATGATTCTGACTCAATGACCCTACAGGACAGAGTGGAAATTGCCCCATAGGTTTTCAAAGGCTGTAAATTTTTATGGAAACAGATTGCCACATCTTTCTCCTGTGTAGTGGTTGGTGGGTTTGAATCACCAACATTTTGGTTACAGCCGAATGCTTTAACCACTGTGCCACTAGAGCTCCTGTGTAGCCAGATAGTAATGGCTAATATTACTGCATGCCAGGAACTGTACGACAAAGTACATTACATGGATTAAAACTCATTTCATTCTCACAATAATCTTTTGAAGTATGCATTATTATTATCATCAATTTTCATTTTGCAGAAGACAAACTGTGGCACAGTGAAGTTAAAAATGTTGCTCAAGGTTACCCAAGTGGAAGGTGATGGATTTGGGCTTAGACTGGGGCAGTTTGACTTCTGTGCCCACCCTTTTAGTCATGATGCTGTATTACCTATGGGGAACTGGAGAAGACATGTGGTTGGGGGAGTAGTGTGGAAGAACTGGTGTCTGGGAAGGGTAACTCCTGGTCTTATGGCTGTACTTGAGGGAAGGGACCAGATCTTCTCTCATCCACCCATTAGATCTCAGTGAGATTCCAGGAATGGAGAGTTGAATCTGACATTCAAATTTAAAATGACAATGTAACAACAACAACAATATTAGATCAGTCTCTATACTATGTTAGCAGTTAAGTCCTATGTGTACTGAGGACCTCACATAGGTAAAGTGGTAAGAGTGAGATTAACCCCAAGCCATGGACACAAGAAACAGTCTCTGTCTGAGATGCTGTTTGTACCCTCCTTTTTCTTTTATTTAAATTGTTTTTTGTTGTGATTTGGGTGCAAATTTACAAAGCAGATTTGTTTTACTCTCAACAGTCAATGCACATTTGATTTCACGGTCCTGATTACAACCCCCAACCATAAACAGCTCTCCTCCCCTCTCCTCCCCGTGACTTCGCCCTCCCTGTGCCCTTCTCATCCATGTGCTCCTGTCTGTCCAGCTTTCCCTCTGTGTGAATGCTGCCCCTCTGATGTCTCATGGCTGATTGATCTAAGGGGTGCATCTCCCTAGAGTAGGTGAGTACATCTCCCTGGGGTAGGTGTTCTGATTTTAGGTCTTTCTACTATTAGGCTGAGAGCCAATCCACAGAAGTGAGTCCAATTCCGGGCCCAAAGAATAACCCAGGGCTATAGTCTCAGGGGTTCCACCAGTCTCTATCTGACTGGTAATTCTGGTCATTTTTGTGTTTTTGAAATTTGTTCCACATTTTTCCTCCCACTCTATTCAGGATCTCCCACTTTGATCTCTTTCTGAGTGGTTCATATTTGTGCCCCCTTTGTTGTATTTCTATGGCTTACTGTCCTTAAACATATTTCGAAAGCATTTTGGGAGGTGGGGTGAAGAGTGGAAGAAGGAAGAGCAAGGGAAGATATGGTAGCAGTAGAAGGACAGGAAAAGAGGAAATTTAATCAAATGTTCTTAAAATTTAAAACATTGAAATATGTTCTTAAGGGTCATGGAAAATGATAAAGGTTTAGGGAGCCAGAACACCTACTCCTCACTTATCTTGTTATCTGACATTTCGCATTTAAGGCAATAGTGAAAAAACTACTATCTGACTCCTTTGCACATTAATGACATACGTCTAGCAGTAACAAACGCTGAAGTGTAAGGCAAGAGTAATGTTGGCTGTGATGGTTAAGGTTCTGTGTCAACTTGGCTGGGCCATGATTCTCAGTGGTTTGGCAGTTATATAATGATGTAGTCATTCTCCATTGTAATCTCATGTGGTCATCCTCCATGTTATGGACTGAATTGTACTGCCCCAAAATATGTGTTATAGATCCTAAAGACTATGCCTGTGGTTATAATCCTATTTGGGAGTGGATTGTGTTTGTTATACTAATTAGAATGGATTTGTATAGGTTGTATCTTAAATCAATCTCTTTGGAGACATAAAAGAGATTAAACAAGCAAGTGAAAGAAGCAGAGATGGGGTAACATAGATGCTAAGACGTATGGAGATCTCCAAGGAGCCTGGAAGCAGAAGCTGGAGACCAGGACCTTCCTCCAGAGCCACAGAGAGGAAGACTTATCCTAGAGCCAGTGCTCTTATTTTGGACGTCTAGCCTCCTACACTGAGAGAAAATACATCTCTTTTTGTTAAAGCCACTGACTTGAGGTATTTCTGTCATAGCAGCACTAGATAACCAGGACACTCCGTTCTCACATAATGTCAGTTTTTACCATAACAACCCGGTCTTTGGAAGCCAATCATGTTGATGAGTGAGGAGTGGATGTACATGAGAATAAAACTCATGTGTTAGGTGTACTCTGATCGTAAACATACAAATTAACTGAAAAACTAAAACTAAAATAAATAAGAAACTATGGTTTTAATGTAATTCACAAGCTTGTCAGAAATCATTTGGAGTTCCGTAGAATGTAAAACATACACATCGGCATCCCCCACAGTCAAGACATTGCTCTAAAACACAGTTCTGGTCATTTGGTTTCCTTCTCTGAAACCTTCCCATTAACTTCAGAACAAAGTTCAGTTTTCTTAGCACTGCCTTCAAAGATTCATACTGTGGAACTCAACCTACTTTTCTAGATTAATGTCATACTGCTCTGGACCGGCTACTGTCTTTGTTCCACCTAAAGACTTCTTCAGACTTCTTTGCCTTTGGTCACACTCTATTCTGTTTGGAATCCCCAGTTATTTGGGGCTTTCTCTGTGTTGCAGACTAGTGGCAGGGCCCTATAATCTCCCACATTTCTCTGCACTTCCACTGTTACATGGAGCATTTTTGACAATTGTTGTTGGGTGCCATCAAGTTGATTCTGACTCACAGCAACTCCATGTGACAGAATAGAACTGCCTCACGGGGTGTTTTTGGTTGTCCTCTTTATGTAAGCATATTGCTTGTGTTATAGATCCTTTCCCTTGCTGAGCCACTGCATGTCTCTGAACTGCCAACCTTTTGATTAGTAGCTGAGTGCTTAACTGTTGCACCATCAGGGCTCCTTAATAACTTCTAGGCCAATGCTTTTTATAGCAGGTGTGGACTCTCTATTTTTTCTTTCCCTGACCCAATGACTTGGAGCCTTGTGCTGCCATAATAGAGCCACAGATGGAAACAGCCTGGATTCCTGAGTCACCTTGAGAGTTAACTGACTTCAATAGACTCCGAAAAAGAAACTTTGTAGGATTGATTCCTGGTTTAACTTGTTAACCTTAGAATAAGCTCACCTATCCTTACTAATACACTATCTCATATTGTCAACTCTCTCCCAAAAAACAAAAATGCAACCACTGCCATGGAGTCGGATCCGACTCATAGAGACCCCTCCTTGGGTTTGCGAGGTGGTATCACTATGGAAGTAGATTGCCCAGCCTTCCTTCCAAGAAATGGCTAGTGGGTTTGAACTGCCACCCTTCTGGTTAGCAGTCAAATGCCTTAGGCACTATGCCACCAGAGCTCCCAAGAAAGAATTAATCCCTCTTTTTCATTTGTGCTCCTACTACAAACCTACACTATAGCACTTACCGTATTTTTTTACAGTTAGCATGAATGGAGGCAACTTTGATAGTGCAAGCACTTCAGGGAGAGAGAACGAACCTTATTGACCATAATATGCTGACCTCCCTACAGTGCAAGGAATTTAATAGAGTTTCAACAAATCCTTGTGGAAGGGACATAATTATATGACTTTTCCTTAAGTAAACCCTAGAAGCCCCTGGGTAGTTAATGTGCTTGGCTGCTAACAGAAAGGTTGGAGGTGTGAGTCTACCCAGAGGCACCTCAGAAGAAAGACCTGGTAGTCAATTTCCAAAACACCTCACTCGTTGAAACTCTGCAGAACAAAGCTGCACTATGGCACACACAGGCTCATCAGTGTGAGTTGCAGTTGATTTGACTGCAATGGATTTTTTAAAAGTAGATTCTATTTTTCCACTAGCTTTTACCATAAAGTTAAATCTGCAGTCTAAGAAGAATAAAAAATAGGTTTCTAGATACAATATATAAGTAAATAGAAACAAAAACATTCATCTTTATGGGACAATTTTCTATTAAAGGGAGGAAGGGAGCTGTTTTGCCCCAAACAGAATTCATAAGGGACTAAGTCACTGAACTCATAAAGCTTCATATTCATAAAATATAGAGGCATTAATTTTTTGATATAAAACAGTAACACATTTCCATTGCCATCCCATCACACTCCTCTGTCACAGCACACAAGCAGATTTCAATGATGCTAAAGAAGCCTCTTTGTCGAGTCTTCAAATACAATGATTCCAAATGGTTTTAATTTACTCTTGTTTATGATAAAATAAATGTTATTTTGATTGATTGGCAAAGTCTGCTAGCAGCAATAAGAGCAATTATGTTTGACATGGAGACATTATAAAATGTATAACCCAAACCTTTAAAGCCTGATTTGAAATGTCAAATTTGACTTATGAGAATCAGTTATAATCCTGCTTCATGCAAAAAGCATTAGGTTAATGCTGGCGCAAAGTGCTGTTGCCAAGTGTGCACTGGCATAATTAATCAGGAATCTTTCAGAAATGAGCCGTCTCCAAGAGGTTATTGATTTACTGTCATGCCACGTTTTTCCTATGGGCCATGCGGCTGCTCTGGAGCTGGGATGCGCTGGCAGGTATTTTTCAGTGACTAGGCCTTGATCTGTCCTCCTGGATGGCTGCCACCCCGGCACTGACATCTGCAAACACTCACACTTGACAGCCTCATGCCTGGTGTGGTGGCTTCCAAGTCGATTAGGATTAGTTCAGAGGGCTTTGGGATCAGTCTGAGTGTAATCGAAAGCAGAGACCTGGGAGAGTCTCAAGAGAGTGACATGCACCCTGCAAATGGCATTGCATTAATAGTGAACGTTTGTGTGCATACAAACACATATACAAACACACTCAGCACACACACGTGCTTACATACACACACACACAAATGCAGAGACCCAGGAGAGTCTCTAGGAGTTACATGTACCCTTCAAATGACACCATGTTAATAGTTGATGTGCATGGAGACACACCTACAAACACACATACCCATGCACACATACACAAATGCAAAGACCCAGGAAAGTCTCAAGAGAGTGACATGAATCCTGCAAAGGCATCACATTAATAGTGAATATGCATGTGCACATGAGTTTGTGCATACGTACAAACACCCCCCCCACACACACACACATGCATACACACACAAATACAGAGACTTGGGAGAGTCTCAAGAGAGTGATATGCACCTTGCAAACAGTATCACATTAATAGTGAATATGCATGTGCATACAGACACACCTACAAACATGGGTATCATGCATGTATATATACACACCCATGCTTACACACACAAACGCACACACTGATGCTGGCATACATAAGGAATGGGGAAGATTTTCATTGTAATCACCAAGGTCATCTCTATCACCTGTTAAACTAAATTAAAGCTCTTCCAGTGGCACTACTTTAAACACATATAAAGCAGCTATAATTTAGCTTCTTCTCACAGTGATTCCATGACATAAGGCAGTACTGTCAGGAGGAGCCTTTAAAGCCCAGGGTTGTCAAATGTCCTCCCAAAGACTACAGGGGAAATTCAAGAGAGAAACAGGCAGTTTAGTTTACAGCTCAAAGCTTTTTCTTCTTAACCTCTTTTTTCTTTGCTTTATATTTTATTTATTTTGTTGTTGTCTTCTTAATCTCTTAATTTGACTTTGCCAACAGAAAATGGCACATGTTTAACATAAAGCAATGTTGATGACTATAGCAGTGTGGTGGGTAGATAGTCAAACTAAAAACTCACCGCCATTGCGTCAATTCCAATTCATAGTGACCCCCTTTGGGTTTCTGAGGCAGTAAATCGTTACCAAAGTAGATTGCCCAGTCTTCCTTCCACAGAGTGGCTGGTGGGTTTGAACTGCCAACCTCCTGGTTAGCAGTCAAATGCCTTAGGCACTACACATATGATGATGCCTCTATTATTCTGGGACCCAAGTCCCTGCACCCCTTCCAGATCTTTGTTCAAAGCCGCTGCTTCCTTGCATGTTCAATGTCTTAGGCTGCACCAATGATTGCATGGCCAATGCCGAGTCCAGATGAATGGGGACTGCAGTGCCTACACCGGCTCTGCTTGTGTGAGAGGTGGGGAGAGGATGAGGCCAGGCTACCTCTAGCTTGCTGCGACTAGCTCAGCCAAATGGGGCCCTTCTGCACCCTAGGCTTCTTATGTGTAAGAGTCTGCAGTACTGGACAGAAAGGGTCCTGTTCAAGTCATGGAAACTTAGCGTCTACATCCTTGGTGATGCATTTCTATATCCAGTATATATTCCTGTACTTCCTTCCTTCATTGTGTAAACTTTTAATTGAAATATAACATATATGAAGGTCTCTGGGTGGCACAAGCAAATTGCTGTTCGACTACTAACCTAAAGGTTATTGGTTTGATCCTAGCCAGTGACACCACAAAAAAGAGGCCTGGCAACCTGGCAATATGCTTCCACAAAGACTACGGCCAAGAAAACACAGAAGAAATCGTTCTTCCCTATAATACACGGGGTCATCATGAGTTGGAACTGACTCCACTGCAATGGGTTTGGTTTTTGAGTAACACACGTACAGAAAAGTACACAAATCCTAAGTGTCTTGAAGATGAATGGTCACAATGAGAGCTCATTCATGTGTCTGGAACCCAAATCAAGACACTTACCACTGCAAGTCACCCAGAATATTCCCCTTCAGCTCCGTTCTTCCTAAAATTAATTGTCCAAAGGTAACCACTCTTCTGACTGTAAGCACCTTAGACCACTTTTATCTAATTTTGCAATTTATACAAATGAACGCATTCAGCATGTGTTCTTTTGTGTCTGGCTACTTTTGCTCAATATTATGTTTGTGAGATTTATCCTGTTGAGCTGCAGAATGGAAGTTTTTCATTCTGATTGCTGTATACATTTCATTCCATTGTGTGCATACAAAACAATGTATTTATCCATCTGTTGTTGATGACATTGTGATTCCTTCCAAATTGATACATTTAGGAAGAGAACTACTATGAAACTTGCTGTAAATCTTTTTTTGGGGGAGGGGTGTGAACAAATGTTTGCATTTCACTTGGGTGTATACCTAGGAGGGGAACTGCTATGGTATCAACTTTAATACATTGTGTCAAAGTGTTTTCCAAGGCAGTTGTACCAATTTACACTCCTATCAATAGTGTATGAGAGTTCCATTTGTTCCACATACTTGCCAATGCTTGATATTGTCTGTCTGTTTCATTTTAATCTTTCTCATGCTTGCCTTTAAATTTCAGTGCTGTATTTCTAACTCAGATTACCTTCTGGCTGACACTACCCAGAATTTCATAGTGTTGCAGATCAAATGCCTTGCAAAGCTGTCTTGGAAATTAGCATGCAGGTTTATTAGGGAGTGTTATTAGAATCAATACCTGTTTGTGGAAGAGATAGAAGCAGGACCCAACAGAGGGAGAAAGTGGCCTATGACAGTCTCAATAAGGGCCTTAGCTGACCCCATTAGGAACTCCCACGTTGGGATGGCCCTTCAGAGGTGTTCTAAGTTGGGGCAGGGATGTTTGGTCTTTATACCCCAGCATTTATCAGTTGTTGGATATGGGCTGCCCCAGGAAAGGGGACCTGACCTTTAGCAAGGCAGCTTTCTTCAGAAGAGACAGTTTCTGCAGAGATCCTACAACTGAGGGTTGATACTGGCAGCATTCCCAGTCATTGGGGATATACACACTTCAGTCCCAAAAGGGACAATCCACCCAACACAGTTAACACTATACCAAGTGAGGCAACCAGTTGAACCTCTGCTTGTAAAATCCTTAGCTGTAATATCTACAATGAATGGATTCTGACAATTCACGACTGCACTGCTGGTGTGTGAATTTGCTGATGTAGGCATTTTGGGCATTTGGTGCATTTTAGGAGGCAACAAAATGGTCAGTATATGTTAAAAGACTTCACTCCCCCCAGTTTGGGTGCTGTAAAGTCAGCTACAGTAATTTTTTATATAGTCATGCCTATATTAAAGCACGGCTAATAAGTCCCCTGGACATGTAACTGTGTTTTCTTATTAAAAAGGACATAGTTGGCACATGATGTCCTTTAAAACTCATTAGCAACTTATAGGTATTTAAAACCTTAGTCCGCTGAATAAGGCCCATACTAGATTATCTAGTTTTGGTCACTAGATGTGGGGCTCAAGGAACAATACAAGTCATACAGACACCGTGTCATGCTTATTCTTGTGAGGTAGTGCTAGGAGCTCTGGTAGCATAGTGCCTAGGGCACTTGACTGCTAACCAGAAGGCTGGTGGTTCAAACCCACCAGCCACTCCTCGGAAGGAAGATGGGGCAATCTGCTTCCATAGTGATACTGCCTCGGAAACCCAAGGAGGGGTTGCTATCAGTTGGATCTGACTCAACGGCACATAACAACACAACAACAACAACAGTGTTTCAGGCTATATATCTAGATCACACAAATGAACTTTCATTTCATTTTCCCTTATAGCCAATGTTTTGCTATTTTCACCTATAGAGCTATATTTTAAAGGACTGTGTTTCCTCAACTGTATATATCAACTCACACAGTTTTCTATGTCATACATCAAAGGTATATATATTTTGGCTGGCTTCTGCTTAGTATGAGATCAACATACTACAAGGGGTCTGTTGCTGTTGCTACATGATGTTGAGTCAGCTCCAACTCATAGTGACCCTATGTTCAACAAAATGAAATGATGCTCAGTCCTGCACTGTGCTCACAATTGTTGCCATGCTTGAGCCCATCGTCACAGCCACTGTCCCTCCATCTTACTGAGGGTCTTCTCCTTTTTCACTGACCTCTGCTTTACAAAGCGTGATGTCTTTCTCCAAGGATTGATCACTTCTGACAACATGACCAAAGTATGAGATGTACTCTGGCCATTCTTGCTCTAAGGAGCATTCTGGCTGTACTTCCTCCAAGACAGATTTGTTCATTCTTCAAGCAGTCCATGGTACATTCAATATTCTTTGCCAATATCATAATTCAAATGCATCAATTCTTCTGTGGTCTTCCTTATTCATCATCCAGCTCACACATGTCTATGAGGCTATTGAAAATACTGTGGCTTGGGTCCAGTGCACCTTAGTCCTCAAAGTGGCATCTTTGCTTTTAAACACTTTAGAGAGATTTTTTTGCAGCAGATTTGCCCAATGCAATATGTGGTTGGATGTTCTGACTGCTGCTTCCATGGGTGTTGACTCAGGATCCAAGTAAAATAAAATACCTGAAACTTCAGTCTTTTCTCCATACATTGTGATGTTGCTGATTGGTCCAGTTGTGAGGATTTTTGTTTTCTTTATGTTGAGGTATAATATATAATGAAGGCTGTAGTCTTTGATCTTCATCAGTTACTGCTTCAAATCATCTTCACTTTCAGCAAGGAATGTAGTGTCATCTGTGTATCATAATTTGTGGATGAGTCTTCCTCCAATCCTGATGCTGTATTCTTCTCCATCTAATCTAGCTTCCATGATTATTTGCTCAACATACAGATAGCACATGTACAGTGAAATGTTACAACCCTGACACACAGCATTCTTGATTTTAAAACATTCAGTATGCCCTTTTTCTGTTTGAATGACTGCTTCTTGATCTATGTACAGGTTCCTTATGAGTACCAGTAAGTTCAGGAATTCCCACTCTTCACAAGGTTACCCATAATATTATAATATCCACACACTTGAATATCTTTGTATAGTGAATAAAGCACAAGAAAGTATCTTTCTGGTGTTCTCCTCTATCAGTCAAGATCCATCTGACATCAGCAACGATATACTTTGTTCCGTGTTCTCTTCTGAATCTGGCTTGAATTTCTGGCAGTTCTCTGTAGATGTACTGCTGCAACCATTTTTGAATTATCTTCAGCCAACTTCTACTTGCATTTGGTATTAATGATATTGTTTGATAATTTCTGCATTCCACTGGATCATTTTTTTTTTGGAATTGCCATAAATTCCAAAAAACAAAACAAAACAAACAAAAAACAACCTTTCCAGTTGGTTAGCCAGGTAGCTGTCTCCCAAATTTCTTAGCATAAATGAGTGAGCTCCTCCAGTTCTGCATCCTTTTGTTGAGACATCTCAATGGGTATCCTATTAATTCCTGGAGCCTTGATTTTCACCAATTCCTTCAGTGCAGCTTGGACTTCTTCCTTCAATACCATTAGTTCTTGATCGTATGCTACCTCCTGAAATGGTTTAACATTGACCAATTCTTTTTGGTACAGTGACTCTGTATTTCTTCCATCTTCTTTTGATGTTTCCTGAATCATTCAATATTTTGCTCATAGACTCCTTTGCTATTACACCTCAAGACTTGAGTTTTTTCTTCAGGTCTTTCAGCTTGAGAAATGCTAAGCATGTTCTTCCCCTTTGATTTTCCAACTTCAGGTCTTTGCACATTTCATGATTATATTTTATTTTGTCTTCTCAGGCTGCCCTTTGAAATCTTCTGTTCAGCTATTTTACTACACTTTTGCCATTTGCTTTGTTGTTGTTGTTAGATGCCATTGAGCTGGTCCAATTTATACCGACCCTAGGTACAACGGAACAAAGCACTGTACCATTGTTTTGGTTACTTCATGCTGCTCTAACCGAAAATGCCACAAATGGGTGCCTTTCAAAAACAGGAGTTTATTCCCTTACAGTTTTGGAGGCCAGAAGTCCGATTTCAAAGTGCCAAGCTCTAGGGGCAGGGTAAAAGTCCCTTGACATTGGACTTCAGTTCTGCCTCTTGTTCTTGGCCCACTGTAGCTAGTAGTGTCTCTTCACTCAGGCAGCTGCTGTCTGCTGAAGCTAACAAGCCCAAGGTCAACAAATAAAATGGCATAGTCCCAATATTACCAAACAGCATGGTAGGCCACTCATTCAAGTCCAGAGACAGTCCCAAGATCAGCAGGAACTATGGCATACTGTCAAATGAAGACTCAGCTACATGCAGGGTCCAACTATGCCAATGCAGACAATTCCCAAAGCTTCTCTTTATATACCAGAAGCAGAACACATCCCTAAAGCAGCTACTCAGCTGCTCGTGGACGATTCCACCATGGAGTTGATTGTCAGTCTCATCATGGGGAATAACTACAACCAGCTATTCAGCCACTCAAAACCAGGCCCACCCAAGTTGACACATAGCCTTAACTACCACAGCCATCCTCACAACCCTTGCTATGCTTGAGTCCATAATTGTAGTCACTGTGTCAATCCATTTTGTTGTGGGTCTTCCACTTTTTTGTTGACCCTCCACTTTACCAAGCATAATGGCCTTCTTCAGGCAATGGTCACTTCTGACAATATGACCAATTAGGTGAGATGATGAAATCTGGCCATTTTTGCTTCTAGGGAGCATTCCGGCTGTACTTCATCCAGGACAGATTTGTTCTTTCTTCTGGTAGTCCATGGTATTTTCAGTATTCATTGCCAACACCACAATTCAAAGGTATTAACTCTTCTTTGGTCTTAATTATTCATTGTCCAGGTTTCATACACGTATGTTGTTGTTGTTGTTGTTATGTGCCCTCGAGTCAGACCCAACACATAGCGACCCCTCCTTGGGTTTCCGAGGCAGCATCACTGCGGAAGTAGATTGCCCCAACCTGCCTTCCAAGGAGTGGCTGGTGGGTTTGAACTGCCAGTCTTCTGGTTAGGAGTCAAGTGCTTTAGGCACTACACCACCAGAGCTCCTTATGCGTATGAGGCAGTTGAAAATACCATGGCTTGCATTAGGTGCACCATAGTCTTCAAAGTGACAGCCTTGCTCCCAAACACTTTAAAGAGGTCTTTTGCTACAGATTTGCCCAATGCAATGTGACATCTGATTTCCTGACTGTTGCTTCCATGGGTGTTGACTGTATCTAAGTAAAATGAAATCCCTGACAACTTCAATCTTTTCTCCATGTTTTATGATGTTGCTGATTGGTCCAGTTGTGAGGATTTTTGTTTTCTTTAAGTTGAGGTGTAACCCATACTGAAGGTTTTAATCTTTGATTGTCATCATCATAAGTGCTTCAAGTCATTTTCACTTTCAGCAAGCAAGGTTGTGTCATCTCCATATTGCAAGTTGTTAATGAGTCTTCCTCCAATCCTGATGCTGTGTTCTTCTTCATATAGTCCAGCTTCTCAGATTATTTGCTTGGCATACAGATTGAATAAAAAAGGTGAAAGGCTACAACCCTGTCACACACCCTTCCTGATTTTATGCCCTGTACTATGCCCTTGTTCTATTAGAATGACAGCCTTTTGGTCTACATATGGGTTCCCCCTGAGCACAATTAAGTGTTCTGGAATTTCCATTCTTTGCAATGTTATGCATAATTTCTTATGATTTACACAGTTGAATGTCTTTCCATAGTCAATAAAACACAGGTAAACATCTTTCTGATATTCTTTTCTTTCAGCTAACATCAATCTGGCATCAGCATTGATATACCTTGTTCCATGTTCCCTTTTGAATCCAGCTGGAATTTTTGGAAGTTCCTTGTCAATATACTGCTGTAATTATTTTTAAATTATCTTCAGCAAAATTTTACTTTCACTCAGTATTAATGATATTGTTGGATAATTTCACATTCTTTTGGAACACCTTTCTTTGGAATGGGCACAAATATCAATCTTTTCTGGTTGACCAGGTTGCTCTCTTCCAAATTTCTTGGCATAAATCAGTAATCACCTCCAGTGCTGCATCCATTTGTAGAAACAACTCAATGGGTATTCTGTCAATTCTGGGAGCCTTGGACTTCTTCCTTCAAAACCATTGGTTCTTGATTATATGCTACCTCCTGAAATAGTTGAACACTGACCAACACTTTTTAGTACAGGGACTCTGTGTATTCCTTCCATCTTATTTGATGCTTCCTGCATCATTCGATATTTTGCCCATGGAATCCTTCAAGGCTTGAGTTTTCCTTTAGTTCTTTCAGCTTGAGAAATGCCAAGTGTGTTCTTCCCTTTTGCTTTTCTAACACCAGGTCTTTGCACATTTCATTATAATACTTTACTTTGTCTTCTCAAGCTGCCCTTTGAAATATTCTGGGAAGCTCTTTTATTTCTTCATTTCTTCCATTCTCTTTAGCTACTCTACATTCATGAGCAAGTTTTGGAGTCTCTTCAGACATCCATTTTGGTCTTTTCTTCCTTTCCTTCATTTTCAAGGACTGTTTGCTTTCTTTATGTATGATATGCTTGATGTCATCCACAACTTGTCTGGTCTTCTGTCACTAGTGTCTAATGCATCAAATCTATTCTTCAGATGGTCTCTAAATTCAGGTGGGATATAATTAAGTTCCTATTTTTGTTCTCATGAATTTGTTTTAATTTTCTTCAACTTCAACTTGAATTTGTCTACATGCAATTGATGGTTTGTTCCACAGTTAGCTCCTTGCCTTCTTTTGATTGAAAATATTGAGCTTCTCCCTTGCCTCTTTCCACAGATACAGTCTATCTGTAGTCCATTTGGTGAGGGCCAGGTGTATAGCACTTATTTATGTTACTGAAAAAAAAGGTATATGCAATGAATAAGTTGTTGGTCTTGCAAAATTCTACCATGTGATCTCCAGTGTCATTTCTATCACCAGGGTCATATTTTCCAACTACCAATGCTTCTTCTTTCTTTTCAACTTTCATATTCCAATAACCAGTAATAATCAATACATCTTGATTGCATGCTTGGTCAATTTCAGACTTCAGAAGTTGATAAAAATCTTCAATTTCTTTATCTTTGGCTTCAGTGCTTGGTGTGTAAGTTTGAATAATAGTACTATTAAATAGTCTTCCTCATATGGCTATTATCCTATCACTGCCAGCATTGTATTTCAGGATAGATCTTAAAACATTTTTTTTGATAATGAATGTGACATCATTACTCTTCAATTTGTCATTCCGGGTATAGTAGATCATATGTCTGATTCAAAATGGCCTATACCACTCCATTTCAGCTCACTAATGCCTATGATATTGATCTTTATGTATTCCATTTCAGTTTTTGTCAACTTCCAATTTTCCTAGAGTTATATTCCATACATTCCATATCTTGATTATTAATGAATGTTTGTAGGTGTTTCTTCTAATTTTGAGTCATGCTACATCAGCAAATGAAGGTTCTGGAAGCTTTACTTCATCCATATCATTAAGGTTGACTGTAGTTTGAGAAGGCACCTCTTCCTACTTGTATTTTGAGTGCCTTCCAACCTGAGGGGCTCATCTTTGGCACTATATCAGACAATGTTTCCCTGATATTCATAACTTTTTCAGTGGCTATTTTTTTTCTTCAGATTTTAACTCATAGTGACCCTATAGGACAGAGTAGAACTGTCCCATAGGTTTTCCAAAGCTGTATTCTTTACAAAAGCAGAGACTAACTCATCTTTCTCCCATGATGTGTCTCACGGGTTCAAATCCCTGACCTTTCAGTTAGCAGCAAAGCACTTAACCACTGGGCCACCAGGTTTTAAAGATTCTGTGGCATTCAGTCAAGCCAAGGAAACCTGACATTTCCATTAGCCTCTGTAGCCTAATCATGCATAAAGATAAAACATTTTAAGAATAAGCACAGTTTGTGGACCCTTCCTCATACCTGCTTTTGTTGACCCCCTAGGAGTCATAACTCAATTCTGCAAGTATTTACGTAAATAGAAAACTCCCCAATGTGTACAGTGATGAGTGGAATTCATGTCTCTTCATTAGGAGCCTTCCTCATTAGCAGAGATTGGTGCTTCAAAAGGCTGTTTATTAGCTCCTACCTTCAGGTTCACACCTTGCTCCAGTTAGTATATCTCCTGATCCCATATTCTTCCTGCTTCAACAGTCATGAACCCAAGATATCTATCTGGGACTCACTCAAGAAGGGAGCAGGATGAGGTAGGTAAGTTGAGAAACTTGTCAGCTTTAAGAATCAAAGAGGATGAAGGATAAAAGAATGGAAGAAAGACTGTCCAAAAAGCATGAAATGAGGAACGTTAGGGATTGTGTGAATTAGATACAATGGCAAGTTTCTGGAATACTGGCCTTGGAAGAAAGTGAGTTGAGGATTACAAAAAAAGCTGTGTGCCTATGAGGATATGCAGTTTATGGGTTACAAAAATGGACTAGAGTAAATTTATAAATCAATTCAAAAACGTTTTTGATCAATTTAGGAAAAACTAAGGAGTGTGAAGAATATCGGGTGCCCTTATGGATAAGAGACAATGAGTCTTGTCCTGTAGTTGTCTCATAGGGTCCTTTCCTCTACATTGTATGGGCCTGTGGTAATTATACAATTTCATGGGAAGCAACATGGCTTCTGGCATTTAAGCAAAGATTTTGGATTCCTTCAGATTCTTGATGTTTTTAGAAACAGGTGAGCAATAGGAAAGGGAAAGAGAGAAGGGCAGAACACTGACAAGGACCAGACTCGCTTTTTGAATCACATTCATATTCTTTGAGGCCTAATTCTTTGGCTAGGCTTAAGTGAGCCTTTGAACATATTATTGACCTTGATCAATTCGTAATAGGCCATCTAAAGTGATTTCCATTTGACATCTGCAGTGAATAGGTCATGTCTTACTTTCCTTTTAATTTATCACCTATGGAGCATTACAGATAAACAGGATTCTAAATCAAGATAAGGAAGGGAAATGTCACTCAATGATGTTTCGGTGTCCCTGGTGTGGTAAAATGGAGTCACGGGGTGGTGCAAACGGTTAAGCACTCAGCTACTAACTGAAAGGCTGGCGGTTTGAACACACTTAGAGGTGCTTTAGGAGAAAGGCGTGATGATCTGCTTCTGAAAAGTCACAGCCTTGGAAACACGATGGAGCAGTTCTACTCTGCAACACATGGTGTTGCCATGAGTTGGAATTGACTCCATGACAATTTTTTTTTTCCTTTGGTATGGTAAAGGCTAGAAGTTAAGCAAATGAAACACGTATCATAGGAAGGACTGATTGCCAGGGAAGGAACATTCCCACAAGATTTTCAGATGGTAGGTGCTTAGTACATTTCTGTGGAACAAGGAGATGGATGAGGATTCTGCAGAAGTGCTGTGGAGGCATGACCCGGTGCCTTTTGTCATTCTGAGTTACCAGGGAGTCGGAGTGGGTGCTAAGGTCTTTCCGGATGGGTCTCTCTCCTCTAAGTGAGGTATATAGTGTCGAGCTCCTGCCAAACTTAAATTGCATCCATGTTACAGTGGGAAAAGGCTTTAGCACATTCCTTTGGGGGAATGGAAACAATTTATTTTGTTTGTTTCTAATGGAGAGGGTTAGCTCCAAAATCTCACTGTGAGGTCTGAGAATCTGGGTTGAGGACTGCCAGGCAGCCAGGGTGAGAGAGACAGAAGGAAAGAGACTGAGAGGGACCGAGAGAGAGAGAAAGACAGAGAGAGAGAGAGACAGAGAGAGAGACAGAGAGAGAGACAGAGAGAGAAAGAAAGACACTGAAACATTATCGGGTGATTCCAACAACAAGCTTCCAGTTACAACGGCAATGTATAAAATATAGTCCCTTGATTGAGGTCAGGAATAAATTTTAGTCAAATATTATATGAATATAAGTGCTTTCATTAATCTTAATTCTATTATTATTTTTTTTAAAATGTGTATTTTTGTTTTAAAATTAAAACCTTCCCTGCAGCTCAACACAACTAACTGTAATACCTTTTTTTAGGTGAGGAGGGGAAGGGAGAGGGGAGTGATTGCTGTTTGTTTGTTTTGTTTTCCTTCCTTGGTATTCAGAAAGTGAAACTGCCAGGCTTAGAGCTCAATTTCTTGTGGAGAAGGGAAGTGGGAAAGCATCAATGCACATAACCTAGACAATAACAAATAATGAGATTTTGGAAAGACTCGAATTTCTTGACATGAACTGGACGATGAGAAACATAAGCATGATTTCTCATCTGCTGGCGTCTCCTAAAATCTACTCTTAAGGCGTGTTTTATAATATAATTTATTTCCATAGGGCAGGCTTGGTCTCCTAAAACGAGTGGCGTGTGGCCACTGCAAAGCTGCGAGAGTCAGTACACAGCCTCAAGGTTAGCATGGGTGGCATAAATAAAAAGGAAAGCTCATCCTTCTCAGAGTCTCTAAGTCTGTAACAAGACTGCTGGTGTGTTAAGTGATATATTGTCCCTTTTTATTTCTGGCAGAGGGCAGTATACTTCGAGTCTTTGCAGTGTTGTTTTATTGCTTTACAGAAACCAATCAATAACACACAGGTAAAGTTTTCTGCAAGGCACATAAATCCTAGCATGGGGAGACCAGCTGTTGTGAGAGTCTGGGTTGGTGCCAGTTTCCAACTGGGGAGTCTCAAGGAAATGATCCTGAATCCGGGGCTTTGTTTGGATTTCAATGGAACATAATCGGGCGACATCTGGTCCCCCACCTTGTGCTGGCTTGGCCACGCTTCATCCGCCATGGCTCTGGGCACCTCCTGCGGGGCTTCCTGTGAATGCCAAGCACCAGTGCTCTGCCATCACTAGCTGCCAATCAGCTTTTCACAGTGGGGGACACAAAGAGAACTTGGGGTGGTGAAGAAGCCTGCTGAGAATGTCTCATAAAAATGATCTTAAAATGTAATTTAGGTCCCACTGCCCCACAAGTTACTGGACATGAGACGAAAGAGAATTAAAAAAAATAATGTTGAGGGGGAGGAAACGTGAACAGAAGGGAATAAGGATAAGCATTGGAAATTAGCAGCGTGGGGCACAAGATAATGGAAAGATGACGAAGGAGTGAAAGAATGGGTGAAGAAAGGCTAATAATAAACAAATACATGGAAATATATGCACCCTTACTAATAAGCAGTGAAACACAAATGAAAAGCCATTTGCACATATTAAATTAGCAGAACTTTCTTTTAAAATCTCAATACTTGGTGTTGCAATAGTGAGCGAAAGGAGCACACTCATGAATGCTGGAGAAAGAAGAAAGAGTACACTGGAACCACTATTTTGGAGGCAAATTGGCCCCATTAACAAGCATCCTTAGCCTTTTCCCAGGGACTGCAATTCAACTTCTGGGAATCTATGTTAAAGAAATAATAATCAGACAAAATAAAAACAAACACAAGGCAAAACCCAACCTTCCTCAGCTTAGTAGACAAAGAAATTTTCCATAACACTATTTACAATAGCTTGTATGAGTTGAATCAGATCTACAGCAGTGGGTTTGGGTTTATTTACAACAGCTAATAAATAAAAAGGAGCTAATAATCTACAAAGAGAGAACGGTTTTCAAACTAAGATATATCTACTCAATGGTATGTTATACCACCATTACAAGATATTAAGGAGAATATTATCATATTTAGATGTCAAAGAACATTGAACGATACTTATTACAAAAGCGAATCAATTCATTTCTGTTCTGATGTCCACTGTTTTGGCCATCTATTTATGTGTGTGCCTTCTCCAACACACAACTTTGACTCTGAATCTAATTCTCCTCTCTGATAACAACCAAACAGGCACTTCTTCTTCTCACCCTAACCACCAGAAGTAGGTCAAATCTCACAAGTTAGAGAGCACATCTGCCAGATTGCCAAGTCTGCCCAAGACTTCAGGCACCAGCTGAAAGCTTGGGGGTCCCCACATCACCCTCACTTCTAACCTGCCAGCTACAAATTGTTCAAGATGCCAGGGGCCCCTTCTCTTCTGATTTGTTGGCTCCCACTACTCCTTTGGGATCAATAGCTCACTAAAACCTCTCTAGAGTGTAGGATAACACTGTATTTATAATTACAGCTTTATCATAGCAAAAGGATACAAATGAAGAGATGCATAGGATGAGATCTAGAGGGTTATTAACTAAAGCTTCCATGCCCCACTACCTTCCCCAGAGCATCAACGTCTATCACCAACCAGGAAGTTCACGGAGCTTCTGTGTCAAGATTTTTTGATATTGAAGTCTCTATAAAAATGTATGTATGCATGTGTGATTGAATAATCATTGCATACACAGTTGAGCTCAGTGTCCAACAACCACCACAGGTCTAAGGTGATATCACGTCTGAGGTCTGGCTGATATCACGTGGTAAGTTCTTTCTGGCTTGGGTCACGTCCAAGGGTTACTTCATTAGCATAAAACTTCAGTGCAATCTGGAGCTCTCATGGATGACAAAGACACCAAGCTCTGGGATAAATTCCGGGTTTTTAGAGGTTATCACTCAGAAACCAAGAACAAAGACCAAATCCTTTGGGTAGAGTTACTTGTAATCCCTACCTCATATTTAGTTTTTAAAAAGCTTACTCATAAAACAGTCTGAAAGGAACACATTAAAATGTTAGCAGTGATTTCCTTTGTCAGGAGGACCAGGAGTGATCTTTTTTTAATTTCTACATTAGTACATGTTTAAAAACATTATTTATATGCAAATATAACTTAATTATAAATGATAATAAATTCATATAATTTCAAAAATAGTACATTAAAGATAATGTGTCATATGTATAGAAAAAATATAAAATGCTTTCAAGAAAGCACAGAATATAAAGAAACAAGGCAGGACTCGCTGTATAAGCTAAGAAGATGAGCAGGAGAAAGGGCAAATGACAATGTTCTGGATATCAGAAATAAAATAGGGCAAGGAGTGGGGAGAAGCTTAATTAAATGATAAGAAAGAAAGAAAACTCAGTAAAGTACCAAGATATACAAAAGAAAGAGAAAGAGTTATCAAATAAAAGTTGCATAGCTGTAATATTAGATCACTTTTGCATTATTAGGGGATCATTTCAAAATGCTAGATCACTATAAATAATGCTGGGGTAAGGCTATGTGAATTTACAATACAGAAAAGTCACAGAAATTTGGGTTAAATGAAGTAATATAGTAATCTGGTTTCCCATTAACAGAGTCATGACTGAGAGAATCATGGGTGTTTTAAGTTCTATGTTTTCAAGCTGGTCCATTGGGATACAAGGCCTTAATAAATATGTCTTTGGGCTTTCTCCTGTCAATCAGATTATTATTCTCTTGCTTATCTCTGGTGTTAATTTTATGTATAATATTTCAGGTTAACTAAACAGAGTTATCTGAGGAGGAATATAAAGAGGATAAAATTAGAAAAGATTGCAATGATAATGCAAAATGAAAACTTCTAAAAAAGTTGGCCATAACAGTTGGGGAAAAATTGTAAATTGCACAATTTATCTGTGGACTCTCTAACAATTGGCCCTTTGGGAAACTACAGATCATAATCGCTATACATTTTCTGCCACTAGCTAGATCATAAACTGTTTTTCTTTAAAGTCTTCAATTTTTAATACTTTTTTTGATATATATTGATTCCCTCTAATTCCTAATTCTATTTAAAATCTCTCCCATCACTCCAGAAATCCATAAGAATCCCTTATTTTTAACAGCTACATTGTTGTTGTTGTTGTTGTTATGTGCCATTGAGTCATACCCGACTCATAGCGACCCCTCCTTGGGTTTCCGAGGCAGTATCATTACGGAAGTAGATTGCCCCATCTTCCTTCCAAAACAGCTACATATAATGTTACTTTTGGCAGCAGTTTCCTTCATTTGAAGGCCTGGCTTCCTAGCATTTCCTTATTTTCTCTTCCTCTGTTCACCTCTTTTCTTTGTAGCTTGAAAAAACGATGAGATAAAGTCAAGCAGTTCTTGTTTATCAGCTGCACGAATAACATGAGTCATGGGTGGGAGTGTGCTAGTTTCTCCCATAATAAATAATTCTTCCTTCTTGTGGATTGAGTGAGTCTTCAATTTCCAAGGGGAAGAAGTACCTTTGAAATGATGTCACTCTGCTTTAACAACATGAAGTATTTAATATTTCCTGGACTACTTGGATTATGTAAGCTCATTTACCTTCCCCTAGTGTAGTTTAAATTGGCAAGTGGATGTAATAGAGATATTTTTTTGCTAAGTAATAATAAGGAAAACACTTCCTCATGCAAATTCGTTGACTGCCTTATGTTATTTATTTCATGGAAATCCATGGTTGAGCTTTAGCGGTGGTTGGCAGTTTCTGAGCAGCAGCACAATGACCATGTCCTCCAACTTTATTTTTCAATGGCAGGATATGTTAGATACCATGTTTCATGACTTACGTGTTTTCTGAAAGATAATCACTGAAGAAATTGACCATAATTAACCATTGCTTTTCCAAGGATTATCAGTCAACTTAAATTTATTGCACTAAAAAGAGAGGAATAAAGACTTCAAGAAGTTCCTTAAATCAGTGCAAGATTTTAGCTTGTTCCAATAATCATTCATTAAAAGATGTTATTGAGTGTGTTTACACAGCTTGACCCGAGAGGAATGCTTTGGTCAACATTTCCCAGGAAGTTAGGAACAAGAAATGATAATGTGAAGAAGGATTGCAGTTTAACAACCCCTTTGTAAATTTTTGTCATGTAACCCCTGTGCCTGTGAGCACATAGCCCTTAGTTTACACCTCCTGACAAAAATCTCACTCTCTTCTTGGAATTTGGAATGCTGTACTACCTTGCCTAGGTGCTAGTGTGTCTCCTGATTTGTGAATCTCTCCACCTTTCAATAAAACTCTTTACTTTCACTTATAATAGTGTGTAAGACTGGGGCTTAGCTACAATATTTCTTTGTCAATACAAAGCACATGAAGGTGAATTTGCTTTTGCAACTTCCAAGGCAATGGGGATTCAAGCCAATAATTCTGGGCCAGGTCATTTTTTCAGCCCTTCATCTCCATGGCAGTTTTAGTAGCTGCAGCGAAGTAAGTACCTCTTCTGTCTGAGCCTCCACTGTCTTTGCCTAGAAAATCACTAAGTTTTATTGTAAAGTTGTCTTTCTCTTTCCTTTCTGTTTTTACAGAATGGAACATAACTTCCTTTGGTTTTACCTTACATGCAGTTTCATACAGGCCAGGTTGAAACACTGCCACATTTCTGCAGCATGCCTTCATTAGGGATATTATCTGGTTCTGAGACACTGAAGGCTATGATCATTTGTTTAAAGCTTCCAGAGATAACTTTATGTTACCACTTGGAATGTGAGAAATGCCAAATCTAACAGCAATGATGAATTTCCTTCAGAAAGTTCCCTTCATTACATGAACAAGCATTTTGGTTCTTTAACATGTTTGTGTCCATCTGCTTGGTATGACCTAACCAAAGCCAGTTCAGAAGACAAGTGGCCACTTTGGGGATTCTTGAATTTCTCTAAGTTAAATTTTCTGTGCATTAAAATAGAAAATAAAAGCTCCCTTATTGTGGTAGTTAAGGTTTTGTATCAACTTGGCTGGGCCTTCGGAAGGAAGATTGGGCAATCTACTTCCTTAGAGATACCTCTTCAAAACCCAAGGAAGGACTGCTATGAGTTGGGACCAACTTGACGGCAGTGAGTTTGATTTTTGTTTTGGCTAGGACTGGTTTTGAGAGGCTGGGCAGCTGGTGGTTATTCCCCATGATGAGACTAGCAATCACCTCCATAGTGGAATCTGTTGCAAGCAGCTGAATAGCTGCTTTAAGGATGTAGTCTGCTTCCCATATATAAGGAATAAGCTTTGGGAATGGTCTCTAGCTTTTTAATATGCTTGAACCCTGTATGTAGCCAAGTCGTTCAGCAGCCTGCTGTATGATCTTCCTTTCTTCCCTGAAGAATCTGCTAAAGATCCAAAGCCAGAGTGTCTAAAGCCCATTCTTGAAATGTTTTTATGATTCACCCTGATGAATCTGGAGTGGGTACCAAAGAAAATCCAGAGAATTGTATTATTTCTTTTACTCCTGGACTCTTACAGAATGGTGTAGTGCCTAAGGCATTTGACTACTAACCAGAAGCATGGTGGTTCAAACCCACCAGTCACTCCTTGGAAGGAAGATTGGGCAATCTACTTCCATAGTGATACAGCCCGGAGACACTATGAGTCAAGTCTGACTTGATGGCAGAGTGTTTTGTTTTTTATTTTGGTTAAAGATTGTCCAAAATTATATAAGGATCCTTAGAAACACATTAAAGAATTTAAAGTCCTTATTGAAACTTATCAGCCCAAGTTGCCTGATTTATATCAATGAGTCCATTTGTTAGTTGGCCCTGGGAGAACCAAATTAATATTAAAATATCCTGAATAGAAAGATCTTCAAGATAGTTTATCCTTGGGTGCAGAAAAAACACCCAATACCTTCCCTGTAAAAGCTCAAGCTTGGGCCAAAAATTACTTAAAGCAACTCATAAGGCTTTCCTACCAATAACTGGACAAAAATTCATTCTTGCATAAAAAATATGGATGAACGTGTAAATGATAACCCAGACTGATTATTATGGAAGTTTTCAGATCATTGGAAAGCTGCTTCTATTACTGAATTGATTAGCTTTGCTCATGAGCTAGCCCAAGCTTTACAAACAAAGCAGGATGCTAACAAACTAATGGCCTTTAAATTACAGCAGGTACAAGGGCTTATCGAGAAAACACATTTTAAACCACCCAAATGGACATAAAATTGCTTTCTGGCATTACTGGAAAAAAAATGGCCATTGGAAAAATTAATGTTTTAAATTGAAGAATAAACAGAAGTTTTCCACCCCAACTGTCTTTCCACTCCCTGATTCAGAATGAAGGGGCTACAGGGAAAATACAGTGACTTTTCCCATGTTGTTGTTGTTGTTGTTGTTAGGTGCTGTTGAGTTGCTTCTGACTCATAGCGATCCCATGCACAGCAGAACGAAACACCATCCGATCCCCTGCCAGCTCCATGATCCTTGCAATACTTGAGCCCATTGTTGCAGACACTGTGTCAATCCATCTCGTCGAAGGCCTTCCCCTCTTTCATTGACCCTGCACCTTACCAAGCATGATATTCCTTCTCTAGGGAATGGTCCCCTCTGACAACATGACCAAAGTAGGTGAGATGAAGTCTGGCCATCCTCGCTTCCAAGGAGCACCTCGGCTGCACTTCCTCCAGGACAGGTTAGTTCTTTTAGCAGTCCATGGTACCTTCAGCATTTTTCGCCAGCACCACAACTATGCAAAGGCATAGTTGGATAGTGTGGATCACAATCAACTCTTCTTCGGTCTTCTTTATTCATTGTCCAGCTCTCACATGCATATGAGGTGATTGGAAATATCATGGCTTGTGTCAGGCACACCTTACTCCTCAAGGAGACATCCTCGATCCTCAGCACTTGAAAGAGTTCCTTCACAGCTGACCTGCCCAGTGCTACACGTCATCTAATGTCCTGACTGCTGCTTGCATTGGTATGGATTGTAAAATCAAGCAATGTGAATTCTTTGACAACCTCAATCTTTTCTCCATTTATCTTGAAGCGGCTTAATGGTCCAGTTCTGAGGATTTTTGTCTTCTTTATATTGAGATGTAATCTATGCTGCAGACTGTGTTCCTCAATCTTCATCAGTAAGTGCCTCAAGTCATCCTCACTTTCAGCAAGCAAAGTTGTATCATCAGCATATCTTAAGCTGTTAATTATTCTTCCTTCAATGCTGATGCCATGTTTTTCTTCATATAGTCCAGCTTCTTGGATTATTTGCTCAGCATATAGATTGAATAAGTATGGGGAAAGGATACAACCCTGATGCACTCCTTTCCTGATTTTAAACCTTGCAGTGTCCCCTTGTTCCATTCGAACGACAGCCTCCTGGTCAAGGGCAGGTTCCTCATGAGTACATTCAAGTGTTCAGGAATTCCCATTCTTCTCAATGTTATCCATAATTTGTCATGATCCACACAATCAAATGCTTTTGCATAGTCAATAAAACACAAGTAAACATCTTTTTGGTATTCTTTGCCTTGAGCCAAGATCTATCTGACAGCAGTTATGATATCCCTTGTTCCACATCTTCTTCTGAATCCAGCTTGCACCTCTGGAAGTTCTCTGTCAATATACTGCTGCAATCGTTTTTGAATTATTTTCAGTAAGATCTTACTTGCATGCAATATTAATGATATTGTTCTATAATTTTCACATTCTGTGGGATCACCTTTCTTTGGAGTGGGTACAAATATGGATCTCTTCCAGTCAGTTGGCCAGGTAGCTGTCTTCCAAATCTCTTGGCATAACTGAATGAGTGCCTCCAGTGCAGCATCTGTTTGTTGAAATATCTCAATGGGTATTCCATCAATTCCTGGAGCCTTATTCTTCACCAATTCTTTCACTGCAGCTTTGACTTCCTCCTTCAGTACCATGGGTTCTAGATCATATGCCACCTCCTGAAATGGATGAAGATCAACCAGTTCCTTTTGGTACAGTGACTCTGTGTATTCCTTCCATTTTCTTTTGATGTTCCCTGCATCATTCAATATTTTGCCCTTAGAATCTTTCAATATTGCAACTCAAGGCTTAATTTTTTTCCTCAATTCTTTCAGCTTAAGAAATGCTGAGCGTGTTCTTCCCTTTTGGTTTTCTAACTCCAGGTCTTTGCACATTTCATTATAGTAATTGGCTTTGTCTTCTCAAGCTGCTCTTTGAAATCTTCTGTTCAATTCTTTTATCTTGTCATTTCTTCCATTTGCTTTAGCTACTCTCCGCTCAAGGGTAAGTTTCAGAGTCTCTTCTGTCATCCATTTTGGTCTTCTCTTCTTTTGTTGTCTTTTTAGTGACCTCGTGCTTTCTTCATGGATGATGCTCTTGATGTCATCCCACAATTATTCTGGTTTCTGGTCATTAGTGTTCAATGTATCAAATCTATTCTTAGATGGTCTCTAAATTCAGGAGGGATATATTCTAGATCATATTTTGGCTCTTGTGGACTTATTTTAATTGTCTTTAACTTCAAGTTCAACTTGCATATGAGCAGTTGATGGTCTGTTCCACAATTAACTCCTGGCCTGGTTTCGGCTGAAGATATTGAGCTTCTCCATCACCTCTTGCCACAGATGTGGGCAATCTGAGTCCTGTGTGCTCCATTTGGTGAAGTCCACGTGTACAGCTGCCATTTGTGTTGTTGAAAAAAGGTGTTTGCAATGAACAAGTCATTTGTCTTGCAAAATTCTACCATGCGAGTTCCAGCATTATTTCTGTCACCAAGGCCAAATTATCCAACTACCGATGATTCTTCTTTGTTTCCAACTTTTGCATTCCAGTCACCAGTGATAATTAACACATCCTGATTGCATGTTTAGTCAATTTCAGACTGCAGAAGCTGATAAAAGTCTTCAATTTCCTCATCTTTGGCTTTGGTGGTTGGTGCATAAATTTTAATAGTAGTCATATTAACAGGTCTTCCTTGTAGGTGTATGGATATTATTCTACCACTGACAGCATTGGACTTCAGGACAGGTCTTGAAACTTCCTTTGTGTTGATGAATGCCATGCCATTCCTCTTTAAACTGTCATTCCCAGCATAGTAGATCATATGGTTGTCTCATTCAAAATGGCCAAAACCATTTCAGCGCACTAATGCTTAGGATATCAGTCTTTATGCATTCCATTTCATTTTTGACAACTTCCAATTTTACTAGGTTCATACTTCGTACATTCCATGTTCTGATGATTAATGGATGTTTGCTGCTGTTTCTCCTCAGTTTGTGTGGTGCCACATCAGCAAACGGAGGTCTCGAAAGCTTTACCTTATCCATATGAGTAAGGCTAGGTTTACTCTGATAATGCAGCTCTTGCCCAGTCCTACTTTGAGAGCTTTCTAAGCTAAGTGACTCATCTTCCTCCTCTGTTTTGGACATTGTTTCTGGACTATTCATAAAGTTGCATAGTAATATATCAGACAGTGTTTCTCTGCTATTCATGAGGTTTTCCCTGGCCAATTCTTTGAGAAGTGGATGGCCTCCTCCTTCCTAGTCTGTCTCAGTCTGCTAGCCAGGCTGATACCAGTGCACCATGTGCACTCCACTGGGTTTGAAACACCAGTAGCACAGCCTCAAGACTCAACGCAACACGTCATGACAGTAGGACAAAACGAAGGACAAGTTTGTCTGCCTTAGCTGTTGGAAACCTCTCCAACCACCCTTACCTGGATCCCTGTGGCTGACTCCTCAATCTGTTCTGGTCACCTTTGCCTTTTCTGTCCTCTCCGTGCCTTACCACCTCACAGTTTGTGGGGCGTGGCTTGGGTTCCCTCTCCTCACCTGTGTCCTCACGGCTGACTCCTTGATCAGTTCTGGTCCCCTTTGCCTTTCTGTCCTCTCTCTCCCTGCTTTCTGCCTCGCTGCTTGTGGGGCATGGTCTGGGTTCCCTCTCCCTACCTGCATCCTTGCAGCTGACTTTTCCCATGGTAGCTCTAAACCCTCAAGAATAAACAACTATGTACATTAATGGAGAATGCTGCCTATATTGATCAATACAGGAGCCACCCTGTCTGCAATTAACACCATGAATTTACAAAAGCCTCTGTCCTGGAGTAAAACAGACCTCAAAAATAGTGGGGGTTACTAAAAAGAACAAATATCAATTCATTTTTAACCCATGAAAATATCTGTTGGTCTCATTGAAGATATGCACTCATCTTTGCTTAGTCTTGTCATCCTTGTTAACTTAATAAACAAAAACCAAACTCACTACTGTTGAGGTGGATTCTACTTATAACTACCCCTCCTTGGGTTTCCGAGGCAGTATCACTATGGAAGTAGATTACCCAGTCTTCATTTTGAGAAGTGGCTGGTGGATTTGAACCACTAGCCTTGTGCTCAGCCATCAAATACCTTAGGCACTATGTCATCAGAGAGATATTTTATCTAAATAGAATTGCCATTTACAATTTAATGAAAAGTGAGAAATATTATTAATTTTGCCTGGAAACCTGAATTTAAGAATAGATAGCATTCAAAATGAAGCGGCTCTTTGCTATATGCAAGCCCTTAATTTGTCCTTCTAAAGCTCTACTTTTTTAGGTTCCCTCCACATTGAAGTTACTTCTCAGAACCCCCAAATTGTATGGACCACAACATCCGCAGACAGTGGGGAAGTATTTGTCCACTGACCCTATTAAAATTCAAGTGAACACATTTAAACCCCTGCCCTAAATTCTTCAATACCCACCTAAACAAGAAGCAAAAGAAGGACTAACTCTTATAATTCAGGCTTTTCTTTCTAAAGGCTTAATCATCCCCTGCACTAGCACTAGCCCTTCCAACCCACCTGTCCTTCCAGTTAAGAAGTCACACAATTGAGGTAGGAGATTTGTTCAGAACTTACATGAAATGAACTGCATTATCATTCTTAGATTTCCAATTGTCCTAAATCCACATTTGTTACTTTCCAATGTGCCCCCTGATATAGCAAGCCTTATCATGACAGACCCTTGTAGTGCTTTTTCTGAAATTCTTGTAGACCCTGGAAGCCTATATGTATTTTTGCCTTTATGTGGGACAGCCAAGAAATAACCTGGACTGTCATGCCTCAAGGTTTCACGGAGCCCTCTGCTTATTTTTCTCAGATATTGCATGCAGATTTGCAATCTTTAAAATTTCTAGATGAACCTAACTTGTTACAATATGTCAGTGACTTACTGGTGTGCTCCACCTCTAGGCAAGCTTGCCTAGAAGACAGCATCACTTTGTTAAAACATCTAGTTACTGGTGGACATAAAGTTTCTAAAGAAAAGTTACAATTAGTTCAGCCTTCTGTCAAACAAATACTTAGGTCACTTAATTTCAGAGAAAGATGCTTTTATTGGCTCAAAGGGAAAAGAAACTATAGCAGTCTTTCCTTTACCTAAAACAAAGAAAGAATTAAGGGGACTTTTAGGGCTCTGTGGCTATTGTAGATCTTTGATTCCTAATTTTTCTCTCATGGCTTAACCTTTATACAAATATTTGAAAACCCCTGAGCATGATCTATTATTCTGTCTTACCCCAGAAGATCAAGGGGTCAATAACTAAGTTAAAAGGAGCTTTGACTAACATGTCCACTTTAAGGTCCCCTAGCTATCATATAGACTTCTCTTTATTTGTACATGAAGATTCTGGTAATGCATTAGGTGTTTTCACACAGAAATGTGGAGATAAAAATAGGCCTGTAGGTTATTACAACCTGCATATGGACCCTGTGGTCAGAGCCCAACACTCTTGTCTCAGGGCCATAATTGCTACAGCAAAATTGGTAAAAAGTACTGCAGATACAGTTTTAGGGAACTTTTTAGACATATATGTACCCCATGCTGTGTCTGCTTTACTCAATTCTGTTTTAACCCAAAATTTATCTACCAGCAGACTCAAAGGCTATGAGATCCTTCTTCTGGAAGCTTCAAAATTAGATTACATACAGTAAACCCAACCAGTCTTCTTCCTGTAACTGATGAAGGTGATTGTCCTTCCCATGATTGTTTAGCCCTAACTGAGCAACTTCTGACTCCCAATAGTGACTTAAAGGACTCCTTTGACAAACTCTGACATGATATTATTTGTACATGGCTCTTATTTAAAATGAACTCCTGAATACTGTGCAACATTAAAGAATAATGAAGAAACTGCAAAACACCTCATAAAGTGGATGAACTTGAAGAATATTATGCTGAGTGAAATAAATCAATCACAAATGGATAAATATTGTATGGACTCAGTATTACAAAAAGTTATGAAAAGATTTATACACCAAAAGAGGCATTCTTTGATGTTTACCAGAGATGGAAGTTATGCTAGTTAAGATTGTGTGCCAAGTTGGCTGGATCATTTATTTAATAGTTATGATGCAGTCATTCCCCATGATGAGATCTGATATAATGTGATCATTTCCATGATGAGAATATGAGAAGGCAATCAGCTGAAAGGGAGTTTCCTCAAGGATGTGGCCTGCTATCAATATATATGGACAACTTGGCAACACTCTCCAGCTTTTGCTAGATTTGTATCCTGCATGTGGCTTTTCATCATCTGACCTCTAGTACCTGGACTTGAACCTGTGTCCCACTGTACTGCCTATTGATCTTGGGATTGTTGCCTTCACAGCCTCTGACCCAAGAGCCTACCATCTTACCTGCTGCTCTTGGATTTGTCAGCCTCTGAAGCCAGCAGCCTAGTGTACTGCTTCTTGATCTTGGGTTAATAAGCCCCTGAAGTTACATGAGTCAGTAGAAGCCTCCAGCTTGACATCTGACCCAAGGACTTGAGACCTATTAGCCTTTACAACTGTATAAACAATTTCCTTGAGAGAAACTTATTTCTCCCTATTCATATACATAAGCTTCATTGTTTTTACTTCTCTAGAGGAGAACCCAGCCTAACATAGGAAGGGAGAAGAGGGAAAATCACTAACTAGATAATAGGTAAGTATTAATTTGGGTGATGGGAAAGGCAATATACAATAAGGTGACTGTCAGCACAATATCACTAAGGAAAAGGAAGACAAGGAGAAGTGCACAAGAATTACAGACAACAAAAGTAAATGTGATTATATACACAATTCCACATTATCAGAAATAATAAACATCAGTCTATGAATGGATACATAGACAGGCAAGATGAACAGGTATGTGTAGTTGAATGGTACTACACCCATGACCATATAAATGTTTGGCAGATCATATTTCTACATATGCATTTGTATGTGTTATAAATATATCCATGTATATAGTAGAGCACACAAGAGGCAAAGTTAAACTTCTTAGCCATATCCAATTACTTGAGGGAATGAATCACTGGACCTGAAGGGCTCAGGACCATAGTTAGAGGGGACATCAAGTTAAATTAGTTTAACATAGTTCAAAAAGACATTGTTCTACATCTTACTTTGTTGAGTAGTGACTGGGCTCTTAAGGAGATGCCTAAAATGCAAAATAGTGGTCTGTCCCTGTCCAGAGGAAAGACGAGTGAAGAAAATCTAAGACTTGAGGAAACAATTCATTCAAAGGACTAATGGACCACACTAACCTCAGCCTCCAATACCCTGAGACCAGAACTAGATGGTGACAAGCTGCCACTACCAACCACCCTGATTGGGACCACAGAAGGTCCTGGACAGACTGGGAGCAAAACACAGAAAAAAATTCAAAATCATAAAAAGACCAGATTACTGGTAGAACTCCCAAGACTTTGGCCCTTAGACACCCTTCAAACCTGAAAAGTGAACCCACCCATGGGAATCACCTTGCAGACAAACATCAGTTAAGGCCTATAAAGTGCACAATAACACTTGTGACGAATGTACTTCTCAGAATAATTAACCATAGGAGACCAAAAGTGCAGCATCTGCCCCAAAACAAAGTTCAGAGTGTAGGAAGAGACACTAAAGAAAAATGTGCATAAATTGTTGAACGGAAAACTAATCTGCTCTGTAAAGTTTCACCCAAACCACAACTTAAAAAAGAAAAGACGGGCCTGGGAATCTACAAATCAGCAAGTGAAAACCCTATGGACCACAATGGTCTCATCCCAAACAGATGACTGGAATGGCACAGGACGAGCAGTGCTTCATTCACGGCTGCGTGGAGGCCCTAGGAGCTGAGCGCTGATTTGGCAGCAGCTCACAAAAACAGATTCAGATTCTGCCTAGGCAAGGGATGACACTGGAAAACTGGGCAATTGACTTTTTTTTTTTTTTTTTTTTTACCACTGGTTCCCTCCTCTATTCAACAGGGATAATGATCCCATTTTTGTAGGATTATTGTAAGGATTAAATTATGTAAATCCACAGTTTGACATGTAAAAGGGATTCAATAGTCATTCATGGATTTTCCATTTCCTTCTTCTTTAACATTAGAAATTTTGAGAGAAAAAGCACGATGGGCTGTGCAGGGATATGCTTTACCTTGAGGGATGGCAAGTAGTGAGGAACCATTAGGCAGCACTCAGCCTCTCCACCAAAGCCCAGGTTTCAGAACTAAATCTCTATCTCACACAGACATTATTGGGCACAAACAAGAATTATAGCTCACGAGGAGGTGATCTTAGCATGTCAAGACTGAGTTTGAGGAATCAAGGTAGAGGATTCTCCTATGAGGAGAAGGCGTTGGTTTATATTTCTATGTCTGTACCTATCACAGTGCCAAGAACCTAACAGATACTCAAACAAGTGCTGGTGAGTTAGCTGGTTAAAGCAGCAGATTAAAACCCCTCAGCTAAGAAACTCTTTTCTTGGTTTTCATACAAACTCTCTGCACAACTTGGGGTAAGTTACACAAAACATTTCAGCTTTATTTCTTAACTGAGCCATTTAGAGCTGAAATGTTGTAAGTAATAACAAAAACAAAACCAAACAAAAACCCAAAACCCAGCTAAATTAAACCCAAAGTAAGCCAAAAACCAAAACAAATAAATAAAAAGCCCAAAAAGCAGGCACAAAGCTATAGGCATAAATGCTTAACTATAAAACACAAGCACATACACACAGACACTCAGTGGAAGCATCCACTGAAAATCCCACAAGATTTATAAGGGCTGCGTTTACACTAATTTCAGAGGTTTGATTTGTGTATTAAGGTTTCTTCAGTCCTTTGAGAGATGATTTTTTTTTCCTCATAAAGTTATGCTACCTGGAAATATTCACAATCTCTCTAAATAGCAAAGAACACATTTCAGACTTCCTTTTATTTTAGTGATCAGGTGTCTTGGACTCCAGGAAGGGATGAGACCCCAGGATCCTGGATGCTCTCTGAAAGCCATCAGGCACACACCCATTGCAGTGGGGCTGCCAGCTGCCTTTGAATCTGACGCACAGACTACAGCAAGAATGACGTGGGGATTTGAGATGATTCTTTCAAAAATAGCCAGTCACCAGAAAGTCACGGGAGTCTCAAATACATGGGTTCTGTGATTCTAACTGCAGGCTTTAAGGGAAAATGAGACCAAAGGTCCAGAATGTGTCCCAAACAAATGATAAGATTTAAGACTTCCAAACCCTGTCCCCAGTACTGTCCTAAATTGAGTGAAGAAAAGTTAGCTTTGCTTTGCTTTTCCCATCCATTGGCATTTGTACTAAAGGCTATAGTCAGTGAAAATAAATGTGTCTTGGCTATTTTTTTTTTTTTTAAATAACAAAACAAAACTGGTTTTCATTATTTTCCTCCCTTTTTCTTATATTTCAATATATACCACTATCAGTTGCTGTTGAGTTGATTCCAATTCATGTTTGGTTATGGTGCTTGGTTATGGCTGTGGTGAGTGGTCACTGGGTCTTAAAAGCTATCTAGGATGCAACTAGCAGTCTTTCCCCATTCGGATTTGTGTCAGTGGAGTCAGTCCATGGAGTTTTCAATGCTGATTTTTCAGAAGTAGATCACCAGGTCTTTCTTCTGAGGTACTTCTGAGTGAACTCAATCTGCCAACCTTTTGGTTCTGAGCTGAAGGCATCACCATTTGCACTACCCAGGGATTCCAATTCAATATATAGTTTCTTTGCTAAACAAAGGAAGTAATAATCCTCTACAAACTGTTGATGGACTGGGGGATGCCATGGAGCATATGCTTTGCGTTAGGGAACTACCACATGTATAACAGAGTTATTTCAGCAAGACCCTGTTCCCATCCCATTTCAGCTATAACAGTCACATTTTTATCTTCTTGGCATGCATGGAATATTTTATTTGGATTAATGGCTTTAAAACTAAAGGAAAATTTGAAAATCACTGGGCAGTAAATGGTCTAAACCCATCAACATTGAATTCATTGAATTTATTGGTGATAAATGAAAATCCAGTCACTCCTCAGAAGGAAGGTTGGGCAATCCTACTTCCATAGTGATACTGCCTGGGAAACCCAAGGAGGGGTTGCTATGAGTCGGGTCCGACTCGACGGCACATAACAACAACAACACAAAATGAAAATTCAACATTTCAGTTTAAAAATTCATCAGCACAAGTATGCAATAAAAACAGTAGCCCCAGAGATCAATGATGCTATGAACCAAACAAGCGTGTGGATTTACAGGGATGGAAAGAAACAATGGGTAGGGGTGACTTTGAAGTATCATTGACCCTCTACTTCCCATTAGAAAATCCTAATTTCATTAGGTTTTTTTTTTGTTGTTGTTGTTGTTACCAGAGGGTACATTTCCTAGCCTGTGTCTTATTGCTTTCCTGTATACATTATATAGACATGAACAACACTGCCTATGTTGGGAAGTTTACATTTATGCATGTATGCATTGGTACAAATGGTTCTTGCTTGACTGCTAACCTGAGGGTTGGCGGTTCAAACCTACCCTTCTGTACTGTGGAAACAAAGCCTGGTGATCTGTTTCCATTAACGTTATAGCCAAGAAAATCCTAAGGAACAGCTCTGCAGTATAATGCACAGGGTCACCATGAGTCAGGATCAACGTGAAGGCAACTAATGACAATAAAAACATGTATGTGTGTGTGTGTGTGTGTATTATTTATATAAGAATTTATATAATACTGTTTCTATGTCCTAAAATCATAATTGCTTTTTAATTGTTATTCCTTTTACCTAGCTCAGATATTTATTGACTTACAGGTATTTAAAAATTCATATATTTTCTCAAGCATCTAAGCCACCATTTGCAAAGGAACACACTCTAAAGCTGCACAATAATAAAAAATACAGTATCATTATTTTAGTCATCTCAGCAACATAAAAGTCATGTTCCCCGACTACTTCCTGATCTTATGAAAGATTAATGATTTGTAGCATAACTGAGAATATCTCAAAATCTAGAGAGAATTCAGAAAAGGATTTATGTCATAGACTTTTGGTGAAAGGATCAACATATGCCATCACACTTAGAAAAATAATTAGGCAAGTTGGTATAACTTAGTGGGTCCTAACTGTCAGAATCATTGAGATTCCCATAAAAGATATAAATTACCTCTCCAGAAAAATCCATGTGTGCACAAACTCACACACACATATTTGCAAAACTATGACCTCCAAGTGCACTATGGACATTGGTGGTAATCTTGTGATTATAAGAACCATTATCATACAGGGAAGGAGCCCTGGTGGTACAGTGGTTAAGCACTCATCTGCTAGCTGAATAGTTGGCAGTTCAAACCAACCAGCTGCTCTTTGGGAGAAAGATGTGGCAGTCTGTTTCTGTAAAGAGTACTGCCTTGGAAACCCTATGGGGTAGTTCTTGATGCACTGGGTTTGGTTTGGTTTATCATATATCGAGGACTAAGGTGCACCTTACCCAAGCCATGGTATTTTCAGCTGTCTCATAGGCATGTGAAAGCTGGACAATGGGTAAGGAAGACTGAAGAAGAACTGATATATTTAAATTATGATGTTGGCAAGAATACTGAATGTGGACTGTGGACTGCCAGAAGAACAAACAAATGTGTGTTGGAAGAAGTAAAGCTAGAATGTTCCTTGGAAGCATGGATAGTGAAATTTTGTCCCATGTATGTTGTACATGTTATTCAGAGGAACCAGTCCCTGGAGAAAGGCATCATGCTTGGTACAGTGAAGGATCAGTGAGGAAAGAAGAAGACCCTCAATGAGATGGTTTGACACAGTGGCTGCAACAATGGGATCAAACATAGCAATGACTGTGAGGGATGCACAGGGCAGCGTAGTGTCTCATTCGGTTGTGCAGAGGGTCACTATGAGTTGGTACAACTAACAACAACATCACACATGGAGGAAAGTATGGCTCGATTGCTTTCCTAACTGCAGACCACTGCTGTTTCATACATGACTTAATCTGTATTATGAAGCAATCTAAGGAGCTCTTCTACAAAGTTGACCAATGTTCTTACCTGATAGTTTACCTAAGATCACAGAAGTAAAGACTTCTAGAGTGGGAATGGTCTACTTTTAGGTGCTTCATAAGGCATCACAACTCTAGTAATATCTTCCTTAGAAAAAAAATTAAAACAAAAAATACTTCATTAGAGGTAAAATTGGACATATCTAAGGTAGTAAGGAGACCTGGTGGCACAACAGTTAAGTGTTCAGCTCCTAACCAAACAGTTGACAGTTTGAACCCAACCAGTGCCTCCTTAGGAGAAAGATCTGGTATCTGCTTCCACAAAGATTACAGCCTAGGAAACCCTATGGGGCAATTCTACTCGGTCACATGGGGTCACTATGAGTCAAAACATTGATTCAATGGCACTTAAAAACAAGTTAGCAAATTTTACTGAAAAGTATAATAGAACCAACTATGACTAGTACGTGAGTTAATACCTAAATAATAATTTTAAAAGACAGAAAGAAAAACAAAAATTCCCAAGAGTTTCAGCTTCAGGTTGTGTCTATAGATAAAACAGAATAGACCTATTACTAGAATGTCTAGGACTTTGCCCATGGTAGGATCTAACTGTTCAGGTGCCTGGGGAAAATTCCTACTTAATGAATTATTTTAAATTAGCATTTTCCCATGTATATGTCTCTGAGATGCCCACCTAGGCCAACATTTTCACTAAAGAAAGGACCACCTTAGATACCACTCCCTGCTTCATGCAAGTTACAAAAAAGCTGCTGTGTAACCAAGAGTAAGGCTTGTTAAAGACCCACTCTACTAAGCAATACTGTAAAATGCCTTGCCTTTGATTGCAATATTTCCCCCAGATCTCTCTATAATTACCCAAAACTGCTACTGCTGTTTATTATTATTTTTGTTTATTGCTGCTTACTCCAACAGACCCATGTAAGGCAGGACTCCACCACCTTCAAAAGGCATGTTCTCTCTGCACAGAAGGGAACAACCCTTTGAAGAGGAAACAGGGTCAGCGGGAGCTGAGTTCAAAGCACTCCCCAAAGGTTAGGAAGAAAGAGAGGGCTTTAGAAGGGGAAAAGATCAGTCTCTGATGAAACTGAAAAATTAAAAAGAAGTCCTTCTGCTAGTTTAACAGGGAGATTCTTCCACAGTGAGCTATAGGGAGACAAGGTGGCATTTTTACCCATCCTTAATATTCAAGTGTTGGACTGGAAAATCTTGTGTAGTGTTTAAAAATTTAAAATTTACAATTTAAAAACAGTTGGAGGTGGTTCCTGGAACTACATACACTGAAAGACTTTGCAAATGATTTATTTTCCTTGCTGAAACGTTTAGATTTTCAGTGTAAATACTTATGACTTCCTAGAATAACTGCACAGTAAATGCACCACTGATAAACATCAATTAAAGAAAAATATTTTTTTTTGGGGGAATCATCTGTTCATACATGTAGGAAATAGTCAATGTGTTACCGATGTTCAGAGGTACAGAAATCTAAATTTCCCTACAAGGCTCATTTGAAGATCCATTAACTGGGGATTTTGTCCCAGTATCCCTATTTGAAATTTGGAAAATACTTCCTCAGAGAAAAAACAATGGAATAAACAAATGGTGGTTAAAGTAGTTCAGTTAGCATGATATTTGGTATTCTCTAGGAAAGCAGGCCTTACCTGGATGATCAACCCAGGAACCTTACTCCATTGTTTCTGGAAGAAAATCATACTAAGTTTTTAGTTCCAACTGAATAAGAAATAAATTTTTGGAACATGACCAATTCAATTTTTGTTGTTGTTGTTGTGTTTGCCATTGAGTTGGAAACCCAACTCATAGCGACCCCTCCTTGGGTTTCTGAGGCAGTATCACTACAGAAGAAGATTGCCCAACCTTTCCTCCCAGGAGTGGCTGGTGGGTTTGAACCTCCAGCCTTCTGGTTAGCAGTCAAATGCCTTAGGCACTACACCACCCTATGGTACTTAGCCAGATGTGGTGGACAAATTCAGTGTTTTTCCATGTTCCCCACTTCTTGGTGTTCACGACCTTGTTTGTGTATGGTTGGCCTACTGGCTTGCTTCTAACCAGTAAACTATAGTAAAGGTGACAGATATCCTTTCCACAGGCTACCTAAGACTGTCACTTCCATTTTTCTAGCAGGTTTTCTCCTTTGCTGGACTTGATGAAGCAAGTTACCATGCTGAGGGTGGCCTGTGGCCAACAGCCATCTAGAAGCTGAGGCCAACAGTCAAAAACTGATTCTTGAAAAAGTGATTCTTCCCACAACCATGTGCACTTGGAAACAGATCATTCTTTAGTTGACCCTTCAGATAAGATCTTGACTCTGGTCAACATTTTAGTTTTACTTTGTGAGAGACCCAAAGTAGGGAATGCAACTAAACCATGATGGGACTCCTGATCCACAAGCACTGTGAGAAGATAAATGTATGTTTTAAGCTGCTAAATTTGTGGAAATTTGTTACAAAGCAACAGAAAACTGATAAACAGCATGTATATTCATCTAACCACTATGATCTGGTAGTGGAATAGGAAGTCTAATCTTGTAGAGAGAGGATCAGAGATGGAAGACCTAAGTATTGAACTTGGAAGAACACTGAAAATGCTATTGGGTTTCTAGAACTATCACAAGACAGAAGCTACTGTAGAGTCCTGGACTGAACAATAACCAACATTCTCTTTACCATGAGACCTGGTGTGAGGCTGCCTGGCTGATTTATGTCTGCCTTAGTTCCCAATGTATTCTCATACTACATACATTCCCAGTAACCTGAGTAACTCAAGCTTGTTTATTTTGCACAACCTGAAGAACCTAATAACCCAGACAGCATATCCCATGTTGGTGTCAATAAATACTTAATAATTGATTATTCCATCAGTATGAGATTGCCAGTGCACTTGCAAGCCAATCTTTTGTCCCTATAGAGAAAAGGTTTCCTTTAGTTGTGGTCATTAACCTAGCATGAAAATATTGAAAAAAACTACAATGTAGTTATACATGAGAATTAAACGCCTTTGTAGTAAAGTTTCCCTAATTTTTAAAATATTCATACTATATAATTATGTACTTAGATTTCCATCAACACTAACAGACCCTCTTACAAACTAAAATGAGATAAAAGTGGTGTTAGTCATTTAATTTTCTTTGAAAGACTGAACCTTCTTCAGAACCATGATTCTAAAAAAAAAAAAAAATAGTAATAGATGAACACACGGTAGTGTTAGATGATAGTTGTTCACTTTTCACATATTTTGAAAGTGAAGGTTTTTAAATGGTGGCTTAATTTCAGATCTACAATGTTCTTGACATTTGCTGTGCCTCAAAGTCCCCTGTGGAACTTTGAAAATATATAGTTGCTTATGTGTTACCCTGGGACGATCTGATTCAGGAGGAATTTGACTGACTGTAGGGATTGTGGGGAAAGGGGAACCAGCTAAGCAGTTGCTGGTGAGTCAATTCTCCCCATGTGTGTCAGAGGAGAATTGTTCTTCATAAGTTTTTCAGTGGCTGATTTTTCAGAAGTAAGTAACCAAGGCGATCCAAAATGCTTCTGAGTGGACTCAAACTTCCAGCCTTTCAGATAGCAGCCCAGCTTGTTAGTCATCTAGCAGCAGGGAGGGTTAGCTGGAGGGAAACCAGCTGTTTTTTTGCTTTGATTCAAAATAACTGTCTGAACTCACATAGCTTGACTCCTGGAGTGGTGGTGAGCTGGCCTTGCACATCAGCGTGGTTGCTTTCTGTGTGGGAGATGCCCATACCTTTGGTTTTCATCAATGATGCCTCTCTGCAGTAGTTAGCCAGAAAAGCTATCCTTTGAGGGTTGTGTGGGGTGTGGATCTCCTCCCTCCACTCTCCTCAAAACCATGCAGCCCTGACAAACCAGTGAGATATGGTTTTTAAAGGAATAACCTGTAGGTTGGTATCTATAATTACACCCTAAATTTCAGGGTACTGGAAACAGCCTCCCAAGACATAAAACTATGCCTTGAAAAACTGTGTGAGAAAGCATTGCCTACATGTACCACTGTGATATACTCTACACAAACTGAGGCCAATTCTCTTTCCATAAAGGCACTTATGGCATGTGACCATCAATATCTTTCCTTTGCTTTAAACTTGCATGCATATACTGGTATGTACTGGTAGCATTTGTTTTTCTTTGTAGAAATAATATAGAATTTTAGTCCCATTGATATATTTTCAAGACTTACAAACACACCACTGACTCTTAATGGTCATAAGAAATCATGAGTACTTTACTTTTGAGACTGATACTGCTGCTCACCACGGCTCAGTTTTCCAGAAGTAGAATCCAGTGAGTTGCTGTTGTTATGTGCCATCCAGTTGGACCTGACTCATAGCGACCCCTCCTTGGGTTTCCGAGGTGATATCACTACGAAAGGAGATCACCCAACCTTCCTTCCAAGGAGTGATTAGTGGGTTTGAACTGCCTGCCTTCTGGTTAGCAGTCAAGTGCCTTAGGCACTACGCTACCAGAGAGTTATTAGTAATTTCACTATGAAGAAACAAGAACATTTTAGACAGTGTTCACTCAGTGAAGCTCTTGTGCTTTTGCAAAGAAAGGTCAGGGGAACATGGAAAGATCAAGAACTTTTGAATCAGATCCATCCTGCTTCATATCCAGGTCTTACCAGTTACCAGCAGTTGGGTCTACAGAGAGTCAATGAACTCATCCCCAGGCAGCCAAGTAAAGTTTGCAGATGTTGGAGAAAAACTACCTGTGATCATGACCGGCTAGGAGTTCTTAGGCAAGTTGCTTAACCACTCTGTATGTCAGTTTTTCACCTAGAAGATGGGAGTATTTTTAATACTTTCCTTACAAAATTGTTGAGAGTGCTATGTGAATTTTTACACATAAACCACATAGAACAGTGCATGGTACACAACAAGTTGCTCAGAAATATTAGGTATTATTTTCTAAATTTCCACACAACCATTTCCTAATCATTTTTTAAGTGAACACTTACATGTGCCAGTTTCTGTATTAAATGGTGCAATTGGATTTTCTCATTAAATCACTCTAAGAGGAAACTGAATGAAACTGAGCTCAAAAAGTTGCCTGAGTTTAGTCAATTAGTAAGCAGCAGCCAGGACTTAAATCTCATCTTTAGGACCTGAACAAAGACCCATATGTCTCGAAAGCATGTGCTCCTAATTGATAAGCCATACTGCTTTGTAAAATACCTCTGCTAAAGGTGACTGTTGTTGTTATGTGCTGTTGAGTAGGACCCGACTCATAGTGACCTCTCCTTGGGTTTCAGAGGCAGTATCACTACAGATAGCGGATTGCCCCATCTTTCTTCCAAGGAATGGCTGGTGGGTTTGAACCACCAGCCTTCTGGTTAGCAGTCAAGTGCTTTAGGCAATACGCTACCAGAGCTCATGCTACTACATGGCCCAAAATCAAGATGTCGGTAGGGCCACGCTCTCTTGGAAGGGTCTTGAGGAAGATCCTTCCTTCCTTCTTCCATTTTCTGGTTGTTCCCAGAAATCCTTGATGTTCCTTGATTTATAGATGCATCACTCCAATCTCTGCCTCTGTCTTAATATGGCCATCTTTCCTCTGTGTTTATGCCTCTTCTCCCCTTTTTATAAGGACTCCAGTCATATTGGATTAGAGCCCACTCTATTCCAGTGTGACCTCAAGTTAACTTAAGTAATTCCATCTCCAAAGACTCTATTTCCAAACAAAGTCACATTTGCAGGGATCAAGGGTTAGGATTTCAACATACCTCTTTTAGGGACACAATTCAACCCCTCTCAGCTCCCAAGCAAAATGCTTAATAAATCGAAGTAACAGCTATCCAGTTTCCAGAGTTTTCCTTGCTTTATAGAAACACTCAGTGCTGTATGGAAAGATGGGACCAAGAGTCTCACATTTGAGGCTGCTTTATTGGTTAGCAAAGAATGGTACTCCCATCCCAAACTTGTTCATTTCTTTTCAGAGCAACAGTTATCAACTTGTATGGCTGTGGCTTTGGAGGAGCAATATTTGCTCTTGATTGGATTTTTGCACTGACATATTAAATGAATAAACATTTTAGTTTCTGAATTAGAGTGTATCAAATTCTGTTATAGTATCAATAAAATGAAAGAAGTAGTAAATTTAGTGCAGAGCCCCAGGGGGAAAAATCAAATCACCATGAAACTCTATATGCTCACAATCTTCTCTGGAAGCAGCATTCTTTTTTTTTTTTTTTTTTTTACTACTTTTGTATAAATAGATAGCATTTCAGTACACTTTGCTGCTGCACATAGCAAAATGTTGTCTAGAACTGACAACAAATCCTGCAATTCCTCTCCTCTGGTGGATTGCACTTATTACACGCCCACAACTCCATCTCTCCTCCACAATTAGCATCTCTTTTCTTTTCTCCATTCCAGACTTGTGGATTTTCACTTCTTTCCCTTTCCTTCAATTTCATAAAAATTTGACTTCATTTTTCATTCTTTCAAGGGGTACATTTTGTACTTTGAAAATGTGCTATTCATAGAAATGTTTCAAATTGGACTAATGCTTCACATTTCATACAGTCTGGTTGCTATGGGACCTGTTTTTTTTCTAGGTTCATCTTTGGGTACCTACTTACCTTGAAAAGTATTAAAAGACTTATAAATCTTGCAGATAATAGAATAACACTGTGAAGAATGGGAATTCCAGAACACTTAATTGTGCTCATGAGGAACCGGTACATAGACCAAGAAGCAGTCATTTAAACAGAAGAAAGGGATACTGCATGGTTTAAAATTCAGGAATATGTGCATCAGAGTTTATCCTTTCACCATACATATTCACTCTGTATGCAGAGTAAATAATCTGAGAATCTGGACTACATGAAGAAAAATGCACCATCAGGATTGGAGGAAGATTCATTAACAGCCTGTGACATGCAGACGACATAACCTTGCTTGAAGAATGTAAAGAAGACCTGAAGCACTTACTGATGAAGATCAAAGACTAAAGTCTTCAGGCTGGATTACATCTCAACATGAAGGTCCAGATGGATAATTTTTTTCATCCAATGGACAAATAAATAATCAACATAAATAGAAAACAGATTGATGTTGTCAGGGATTTAATTTTACTTGGATTCACGATCAACACCAATGGAAGCAGCAGTCAAGCAATCAGATGGCATAGTGTACTAGACAAATCTTCTGAAAAAGACTTCTTTAACATGTTAAAGAGCAAAGATGTTGCATTGAAGACCAAGGTGCCCCTGACTCAAGCCATGGCATTTTCTATAGCCTCATATATATGTGGAAACTGGACCATGAATAAGGAAGTCCACAACTGATGCATTGGATTGTGGTGTTGGTGAAGAATATGGAATATAGCATGGGCTGCCAGAAGAAGAGACAAATCTGTCTTAGAAGAAGCACAGCCAGAATGTCCTTAGAAGCAAGGACAGCCAGACTCCATCTCTCCTTCTTTGGTCACGCTGTCAGAAGGCACCATTCCCTGGAGAAGGATATCATCCTTAGTAAGGTAGACGGTCAATGAAAAAGGGGAAGACCCTGAGTGAGATGGATTGACACAGTGGCTAAAATAATGGGCTCAAGCATGGCAAAGATTGTGAGGATGCTGAGGGACGGGGCAGTGTTTCATTCTGTTGTCTATAGGGTCGCTATGAGTCAGAGCCAACTGACAACAACATAAACCCTTCATGACCCTATTATGATTTAACTGGCATGAGATCTGAAAGGACTGATGTATTTAATTGTCCCCAAATTCTCATCACAGATATTATTCCAGCCTCTATTTCATTCAGTTTATGTCAATATATTTTTTTTAAATCCGTACCAAGGTTAATGGCAATATTTACCAGTAATATGGTCTTAATAATGTCTTTCCATTTATCTTTAATTATTGTTATGAGCATTAAGTGATGTAACATATGTGAGAGAAAGTTCTTTGCTAACTGTGCCATAGAAATGTAAGAGATTATTTTTCTATTAATCTGGTTAATAAGGGCTGGCTAATGTTCAATTGGGAGCTCTGGTGGCATAGTGCCTAAGGCATTTAACTAACCAAAAGGCTGGCAGTTCAAACCCACCAGCTGCTCTTTGGAAGGAAGGTTGGGCAATCTACTTCATAGTGATACCACCTTGGAAACCCAAGGAGGGGTTGCTATGAGTCAGATTTGACTCCATGACAGTGAGTTTGGTTTTGGTTTTTAATATTCAATTGTTTGATGAACATCATAAATTCAATTGTATCCTCAAAAAGTATGTGTCAACTTGGTTAGGCCATGATTCCCATCATTGTGTAATTGCCCTCAATTTTGTGATATGATGTAATTATCCTCCATTTTATTTGTGGTAAATCCTAATCTCTATATATTAATGAAAAGAATTTTGGTGGCACAGTGGTTAAAAGCATTCTGCTGCTAAGCAAAAGGTCAGTGGTTCAAACCTACCAGCCACTCTGTGGGAGAAAGATGAGGCAGTCTACTTCTATAAAGATTTACAGCCTTGGAAACCCTATGGAGCTGTTCTACTCTGTCCTGTTGGGCCACTATGAGTTGGAACTGAATTGATGGCAATGAGTCTAGTTTTTTGGATTTATATGTTAATGAGGCAGGATTAGTGTGGACCTTACAAAAGGGCATGCCTCAAGTCCTACCTTACCTAAGTCACACCCTTACTGAAGTCACATCATTGCTTTAATTACACCTTTTATCTTACAAGAGATAAAAAGTGAAAGAAGCAGGGATCAGAGGGACCTCCTACCATTAATGTTCAATTCTTTGTCCAAAGGACATACTCAACTCCTGGCTCTTCTCTCTTATGACACTCCTTGGGAGTGAGAATGGCCAGACTTCATCTCATCTACTTTGGTCATGTTGTCAGAAGGGACCATTCCCTAGAGAAGGATGTCATGCTTGGAAGGGTGGAGGGTCAATGATAAAGGGGAAGGCCCTCAACGAGATGGACTGACAGAGTGGCTGCAACAATGGGCTCAGGTATAGAAAGGATTGTGAGGCTGGCACAGGGCCAGGCAATGTTTCATTCTGTTGTGCATAGGGTCACTATGAGTCAGAGCCAACTCAATGGCACCTAACAACAACAGCAAACTGTAACTGAATAAATTTCTGTTTGTAAAAGCTATCTACTTTTAGTTATCTGTTATAGCAATACTAGATAAGTAAGAAAATCAATAAACCCAGAAGCCTTACTCATTACCTGGACTTTGAGAGATGTAATCTCTCACACTAAAAATGGTAATGCTTGCTTATTGTAAAAAATGGCATGGGGGAGGCATCAAACCTCTTCTAGTTTCAGCCCAAGGCTGATTCCTGTGATGCAGAGGTCAGATATACTTCCTCCCACCAACCTTTTTACCAATTCTGACATCAACTGTCCCTTCAATGGCACTCTCTACTTCTCGACTAGGTTCAATAACTCATTGCAATGGGCATATAGAACTCACAGACAATATTTACAATTATAGACTCAGGTAAGTAACAGGCTGCAACTCAGGATCAGAAATGACTCAGGATAGTTTTTTTTTCTTTTAATCAGGATAGCAGCTTCTCAGCCATGCTGCAGGCAGGCTTCTTTCTCTGGTCCTTGGCCCCTCAACCCTGCAGCTCCTTGGACTCTGCCCTACTCAGGCAAGTGTTACACAGCTCTTTTAGCAATGCAAGTGAGTGCCCAGAGGCACCCTACTCTGCCAGCAGGGCTCCTGCCTGAAGGCACTCAGCTTTCTTGCTCCATGGGTCTGGAAGCCTGCTGCACTGTCTCCTGCCGGGTCTCTGCATTCTGCTGCTATCTCTCTGCCACTGCTTCTCACAGTTTCTCACCATTTCAGCAAAGCGTTACAGCTCTCTCTCTGTCTCCTAGGTTGAGGAGGATCAGGACAGGAAGCTCAGGTTCAAAGGACACACTCCACTCCTGGTTCTTCTTTCTTGATGGTAGTGAGATTTGCCCACTTCCAGCCTCTGGAATGGCTCATTTTAAGCCCAGTGGGATGGCAAAACTGGTCAATCCCCATGTTGGGGTTCCATACACCTTATTTGCCTGGACCCACCCCCACAAGTGTACCACGCATCTCCTTTACATTATTATCAGGCTATACAATCCCTTTAGTGACCCATAAGCACCTCATATTTGCACCCCACCCAGTCATTTCATGGGAGTGACAGAGACTGTGGCTAGAAGGGCCATATTAAGTAATTCACTGCACCACACTATCCTTAATGATGCTAATTTGGTGATAACAACATTACAGATTCATTTCTTCTTCCAAAGTCAGATGCATGGCTGAACGTTTTTCCTTCATACAGTATTTATTTCAGATAAGGACTACTTGGAGAGTGAGTTTAAGGTCAAGTGCTGTGACAGATCAGCTATGACTGTTTGGACAGTGTGAGAGGAGAGCAGAGGCACGAATTACACATACGCTCCTTCCTGTGGAGGTATGTGCTTGATAACATTGTTGCAGGTATAGAGGGTGTTCTCTGGTTCAACTTGAATGGTTATCTAGTCACAGATGAGCCTGCTAAGCATGGGTTGCAAATGTCTGTTTGTTGCTGTTTTTTACATCCTTCACCTCAACCTGTCTGGGAAATATCCATCAATTAAAGCCCCCTTTCTCCCAATACCATGTTGTTGTTGTTAGGTGCCATGGAGCCAATTTTTGACTCATAGCAACCATGTGTTTCCAGTAAAACTCCTTCATAAGGTTTCCTTGGCTGTAATCTTCATGGAAACAGATTGCCAGGTATTTTCCCCCATGACAAGTCAGTGCATAAGTTTGAATCATCAACCTGTCTTTTGGTTAGTAGCTAAGTGCTTTACTGTGTCACACAAGGGATTCCCTTCCCTATTCCACCCTCAGTGGTCATAAAGCAGTAAGTATTCCAGGGCAATACTTCTGAACCATAGCCAGGTGGCAATATAGACTTGTCTTCTTAAGTTACAGGAAGTCTCTTCTCCATTGTCATGCACAGTATTTGAACAATACCTATGTTACACCATGAGTCAGAATCTACTGGATGGCACCAGGTTTATTCTACCACTGCCAGCTAACAAATAAAATATATGAGTTAACCTGGGGCCACTGAAGATCAGATATCTTGAAAGATGAGACCTCACCTGGTCAAAAGATTCCTGGCATTTTTGGAGTAGGGGATACTTTATCTGGTTATTTTTAACTGGGAGGTCATTCAAAGAAAGATAAGGCTGGGGTTCCAAGCAGGTATATAATTATAGGGAAGCACCATTGCCAGTTCCAAGAATACATGGGCTGCTGCTTCTTTTTTAAACTCCTATCAGTGCTGTTTTCAGAATTGCATTTGGCATTCCAAGAATATCATTCTTGATGACCCATCCTGGAACTATTTGGCTTTTATTATATTCTTCTGGAATTGCTCTGGGTAAACTGAATATTCAGATACAATTCCATTTCTGCATGTAATAAGGATTTTGCATCTATATATACAACTGCAAACGTTCCCACAAAATCAACTGATGGTTTAACAAGGGCTGAAAGGAAGTTGGACCAAAGATTATTCTAAAAGGAAGGGAAAGAATTTCTACAAGCCCTGAGGGGTAATGAAAACACCCTCTGGCCCAGACTCAGGGACCAGCTCTATCTGGCAACAAACTTTATGTAGATCTAGGATAGAAATAGCATTGGCAGAACCCAATAACTCTAGTGGACCATCCATCGAGGGCATCAGATAGGCACCAGGCTCAGTAACAGCATTTCTCCTTCAGCTGAACACATACAACCTACTTTAAGAGCTGCATATACCCCCAGGATAAGCATGTGCCTCTGAGTGGGGACAAATTCTCAGCCAGCATATCACGTATACCTTGTTGAAGTTGTGCATAACATATTACCACTCATATGAAATAGAGGCATTCTGTCTCTAGTGAATGGATGGCTAAATTTATCTTGCCTTGATTTTCCCAATTAAAAAAAGTTTAAAACTAGTTTAGTCTTACCTGGCCCTGAGTCTTCTTGATCACATAGTGGCACAGAGATTTAGGATTTTCCTAACTCATGGACATAGCAACAGGTCACTAACTCTAACAATGTGGTCAAGTAAAATTGACCCAGGATTTGGAGTTAGACAAAAAAATCAAATGAGTTGCTGCCTGTCTGACTCTGATTCCATTGGGTTTTTAGTGGCTGTGACCTTTCAGAAGTAGCTCATCAGATCTTTCTTCCAAGGTGCCTGTGGGTGCATTCAAACTGCCATCCTTTTGGTTAATAAATCGCTGCTTAACCATCTGTACCACCAGGGAGTCCAGAATCAGAAATGAATGTAAATTGTGGCTCTGCCAGCGACTAGCTCTGAGACTAAGAGAACGTATTTTACCTCTTTGAACCTTTATCAACATTTTTATCAGAAAAATGGAGATAATACTACCTTTCTCACAGGGTTGTGAGGATTAAACAAAGTTATACATGTAAACTTCCATAGAGTAGAAATTTTAAAAATGCATAGCTATTTTATAATTATTGTTAGTATTATAGATATATTAGCATGTCCTTAGACTCGAGTTTGGTTTTGATATATACATGATATGGTTTTATTTCCTCATATAACTCATCAGCCCTGCCACTTAGCCTTAAGCTTGTTTTCCTTTAAGGTGACTAGAATCTTTCTTGTTCTTTCTGAGACTTAGGTACTTCTTTCACTAGAACGTCTTTGTTTTCCCTGGACCGAGGTTCAGTTCTCCCTGCACGGTCTCTACTCTTGCTCCTTCTAAGCTCTTCCCTCAGTTTTTCCATCTTATCCTGGAGAAGGAGATATGTTGACAGGAATAAAAAAACAAGCTGTCCGCCCTTGGGATATCTACTTAACTGCTGTGTGCTTTAGTTTCTCATTTATAAAATAGGGATAATAATAGAGCCAATCTTACAGGATTGTTGTAACGATTAAATGAGTTGATGCTTGTAAATTCCTTACAGCCATGCCTGTCACACTGAGCACAATAGAAATATTGATTAAGTAATCAATATCACCAAATTATGCATGCAGAAATTGTAAAAAAAAAAAAAAAAAAAGGTGGGTGGGTGAGTGGGAGTAATGTATTTAAAATGCGTTTTATAAGTATATTTTCAATGCTTTTACACTGAAGTCTTTCAAGGCCACTGTAAGTTAATGTACAATAAAATATTTCATCAAAATATTGTGCACTTCATAATTAAATCACTAGTCAGCACACATAAAAACAAATACAGGGAAATCTGTGAAAGCCAGGACTTGCACAATGGCCTTGGCTTTTATGGGTCTTGCAAGTTTTCTGCCCTTGACAGGTGCAGTCTTACTACCTTTCTATTGCTTGCTTTAGTCAAAAATTTTGGAGTTTTCCTTCTCTGGCAGGTTTCTGCCTTACACAGGTTCTGGCTTTCACAGGTTTTACTGTAAATAAAATGAATTGAAATAGAAAGTGGTGCTTTTGCTAGGAGGTGTAACAGCAGGGCTGCCTTGGAATAAACTCCCTATTTCCTTGGCTCCTGTCTGTCGGTTCATCTTTCAGTGCCTTGTTCCAGAAGTGGTAGGAAGATGACAGCCAAATTTTGGGATTGGGCCTGAGGACAATGTTGTTTCAAAAGTTAGGCTGAGTCAGGGATATAAGCTAAGGGGTAGAAGCGTTCTACAACTCTAAAGTGGCTCCGTCATCTTCACAAAGGTCAGGGCCTTCAGGGAAAACTGGGCCGAAGTCCTGTGTGTTTCTGAAGTATGTCCAGGGCCTGTCTCTTTTAGGGGCTGTGGTGACAGTAAATCTTCGGGACACATTGGCTCTCTCAATCATTTGTTAAAAGTAACTTTAACATTTATTTTGTGGCCAGCATAAGACCAGCTATAGGGACTGTGTTTTTTTTTTTTTTTTAATTATTTGAAGGCCACTTTTCTAACACCTAGGAGCTCTGGTGGCATAGTGCCTAAGGCATTTGACTGCTAACCAGAAGGCTGGCGCTTCAAACTCACCAGCCATTCCTCGGAAGGAAGGCTGAACAGTCTACTTTCATAGTGATGTTGCCTCGGAAACCCAATTCGCTATGAGTCAGATCTGACTCGAGGGCAGTGGGTTTGGTTTGGTTTGGTTTTCTAATGCCCTATAATAATGGATAGAGGATCTCCAGGTAGCCTATCAAACATCAGGTCAATATATAGGAAAACCTATAGAGATCCGAATAACTTTCACACAAGCTAAAAGCCATTGGCAATGTCTCATTTCCACCTTAGAAATACTAACTATTCATGGTCATCCTTCAAAGCGGAGCTACTCAGTGTGGTCTGTGGTGGCAATCTTCCATGGGTACAAGTCTATGGTGAGAAAAGCACAGGATTGAGAATAAAAGTTTAGTTTACAGCTATTGGCCTATTAAATGTGTTAATAAAAAGCTGAGGCTTGAATGTTTATCTTTTTTCATTCCCTTTTTCTAGCAGTTCATTTTGTAAATTGTATTTTATAAAATTTTGGTTCATGACAATTGAAGTTTTATAAACCCACTTCACCACAGATAGTTTGAGAAGTATTTCTTTTAAGTGTTAGGAAAATTCGGCCGGTCGTTGGTCTGGGGTGGAGAAGCAGGGATTGGGTGATGGGCTCAAATCGATGATTCCCTAATCCCAGGCTGAGCAAGAGATCTGTGGTTTGTTAAAGAAAACTTTTTAATGTCAGCTTAATATCTGGCCACGTTAAGGCTTGATGATTTCCCACTAATACAGCAGAATCTGCGGCCATGAGCATTTCATCCAATTATAACTTGTAGTGTCAGGTCTAAATTTCAATCCTGGTCTGTACCTTACTCTCTGCTTGGCTTGGATGATCTCCAAGTCAAAGTTTGTTCATCGGTAAAGCATGAAAATAATAATTTCTGGGGGTTGTTTTGAAGCTGAAGGAATTAACAACAACATTGGCTATGCATAATGTAACATAGAACTCTCCATTTATAAATATATTTACTCATCGCAATAATTTTGGGTCATTTCTATTTTGTAGTCGAGGTACCAAAGAGTTAAGTGACTTGTCCAATGTTATACAGCCAGGAAGTGATGAAGCTAGGATCCAAATCCAGGTGGTGTGGTCCGGGAGCCTGTGAGCTAAGCCCCTACATTGCACTTCTTTTCAGGAATAGCTGAATAAATGTGTGTTCTCTGCTCCACTATTTTTGCTCATTTTAGGAGGACTTAGGTGCCCTGGTGGTGCACTGGTTAAGCACTTGGCTGCGAACCTATTAAGGTTGGAGATTGGAACCCATCAGCCTCTCCACAGGAAAAGATTTGACAGCCTGCTTCTGTAAAGATTTACAGCCTTGGAAACCCTGTGGGGGAAGTTCTGCCTTGTCTTTGAGGGTCACTATGAGTCGGAGCCAAGTGGATGGCAGTGGGTTCAGGTGATTTGGAGTTTCTTGGTGGTGCAAATGGTTAAGCATTTGGCTACTAACTGAAAGGCTGGTGGTTCAAACCCACCCACAGGTGCTTGGAAGAAAGGTCTGGTGATCTCTTTCTGAAAGATCACAGCCAATAAGAACAGTTCTACCCTGAAACACAAGCGATCACCACGAGTCAGAATCATCTCAACAGCAATTTTTTCTTTTTTTTAGGTGATGGTTTAGTTATACCCAATCTCTCACAGGTTATATTTGCCTAATTAAGGGATACTATCTGTCTCCGCTTCCCTGTCTATTGACACATTTCAAAAGTTCTTTGTGTGTGTGTGTGTGCGCGTGCGCTTTGGGTACACATTTACAAAGCAAATTTGTTTTACATTTAACAGTTCATGCCCATTTGATGTCACAGCCCATTACCATCTGCAACCATAAAAACTCTCCTCCCCTCCCCTCTCTGTGCCTACCCCTCCCTGTGACCTTCTTAACTATGCATTCCTGTCAGTCCAGCTTTCCCTCTATGTGAATGCTGTTCCTCTGGTGTCTCATGGCTGATTGATCTAAGGGGTGCATCTCCCTAGAGCAGGTGGGTGCATCACCCTGGGGTAGGTATTCTGCATATAGGCATCTCTCTAATGGTTAATGATCCTGAGCATTTCCTCATGTATTTGTTGGCTGCCAGGATATCTTCTTTAGTGAAGTATCTGTTCATGTCTCTTGTCTATTTTTGAATTGGGTTGGTTGTCTTGTTGGTGTTGAGGTGTTGAAGTTTTCTATAAATTTTTGAGGTAAGTCCCTTGTCAGGTATGTCATAGCCGAATATTTTTTCCCAATCTGTAGGTTCTCTTTTTACCCTTTTGAAGAAGTCTTTAGATGCACATAAGAATATAATTTTTAAAAGGCCTCTATTATCTAGTTTCTCTTCGACTGCCCGTACATTTTGGGTTATGCTTGATAGCCTATTTATGTTGTAGATTAGGGCCCCTAGATTTGCCCCTAATTTATCTTTGATGAGCTTTATACTTTTGGGTTTTACATTTAAGTCTTTGATCCAGCGTGACTTGATTTTGGTGTACGGGGTGAGGTATGGGTCTTGTTTCATTTTTCTGCAAGTTGATATCCAATTTTGCCAGCACCATTTGTTAAAGAGGCCATCTCTTCCCCATTTAATGGATTTTGGCCTTTTGTCAAAGATCATTTGGCCTTTTGTCCATAGATGGATGGGTGCATTTCTGGGTTTTCAATTCTGTTCCGTTGGTCTATCTATCATTGTACCAATACCACACTGTTTTGACTACTGTGGCTGTGTAGTAGGTTTTGAAATCTAGGTGTGTAACACCTCCTACTCTGTTTTTCTTCTTCAGCAGTGCTTTGTTTATTTGAGGTCTCTTTCCTTTCTGCATGAAATTAGTGATTGGTTTTTCCATATCCTTAACAAATGTTGATGGAATCTGGATCAGGACTGCATGACACATTTCAAGAGTTCTAATCATATAAAGTTAGTACAATGAAGCCAGGAAACCATGCCAACACCATTAGCCAACTTATCACTTCATTTATTCAACCATCCACTTGTTTAACATCCATGTTTTGAACATTGGCAGTTTTTACGCTAGCACATGATACCTACAGACAGGGATGTGGAAAAGTGACTACAAGAGAGAATCAAGATCTTATAGTAACAGAAGAGGGAATTAAACACATGGTCCTTGCTACATTCTTAGAAGTTGTTGGCACATTGTTCCAGCTGAGGACGGCTCCTCAGCTCCTCAGCAAAAGATGTATATGAGCATCTGGCACCTCCGTCTCATGCTGAAGCTACAGCCACAGCCTATCTCATCGAAGGAAAAAAAGCACTTTTTGAGTAGAGGGTGTAGTCGTGGGTTCTTTGGGTCCTGTCTGTGTTAAGCATCTGCTGAAAAAGATTCAGAGGACTTTAACTCCTATTATAAGAGTCTCTTAATTCTCCTTAAAGTGGCCTTCACCTCTGGATATCTCTTTTCCTTCTTTAGGGCCCTGATCAAATGTCCTTTCCACTGTACATTCTCCCATATCCCCACCTGCCCCATTCCAAGCAGAACTGGCCAGCCCCTCTCTTGTGCTCCAACTGTTTTCTGTGCATAACTCTGGCAAAACACTTACTACTGTAAGAACAGCTGGAAATGCATAGGGATCTAAAATTTTTGAGTAGATTGTCTTTTTCCTCCTTGTATCATGGTGCCCAGTTCAATAAAGACTTTTGGATGACTATGGTTCTTTTAGGCTGCCTTAGTGAGTGCCTTGTGGCGTAGTGGTTAAGGCATATGGCTGCTAACTAGAAAGTCAGAGGTTTGAATCTGCCAGCCACTCCATGGAAGAAAGATTTGACATTCTGCTTCTGTAAAGATTTACAGCCTTAGAAACCCAATGGGGGTCTCTATGAGTAGGAATTGACTTGATGGCAGAGTTTGTTGGTTTTGAGTGAGTGTCGAGCTCTGGTGGCACAGTGGTTAAAGCATTCAGCTGCTAACCAAAAGGTTGGTGGTGTTTCAAATCTACCAGCTGCTCCATGGGACGAAGATGAGGCAGTCTACTTCTATAAAGATTTATAGCCTTGGAACCTTATGGGGCAGTTCTGCTATGTCCTACAGGGTCACTGTGAATCAGAATCCACTTGAGGGCAATGATGTTTTGTTTGTTTGTTGTAGTGAGTGTCATTGTGCCCTGGCAATTACTTCTACAATGTGTGAATTTAAGATCAAAGGGAAGTTGTAACTGGTCCTTTTCCATTCTAAATACAAACCAGTCATGGAGTGTTCACAGAAGACTCTTAGTGGCAACCTTGTTCCCTTCATCATTTTCCCTGGCAATGGTAAGGCTTTACCTTTCCTAGTATCAACCTGTTGAATATTCCCGCTTAGTACAATTTAGTCAAGTGTTTCAGGTGTTCTAGGGCTCAGTGACCATTGTGAGAGTGTCTTCTTCCACTGAACTCTCTGTGACAAACATCATTAACTGTCTACTTGATTGGCTCTTTGCAAATCAAACCCAGATCTTGTAGCTTATAGAGAACCACAGCATTGGAGGAAGCAGTCTCTCCCCTAGATCCGAATGAGGGTTTAAGATTCTCTAAGGGTTGACACATGACAGTTCCAGCCAACGAGATAAAAGTGGAAGTCTGCTAGGGGAGGGCTCCTTCTCCAAAATGAAGAAAATAATAATAATAATAACAAAAAATTGCAAATGTCACACTGGGAAGAAATGGTTTCCTTTCTGCTTGAGATACTGTTAAGAGAAAATATTTCTGTGAACAACAGGAACCATCTTGTAACCATGAGGCAATAAGTTTGAGGCTGAAAAGCCTATGGATTAAGGTGGGAGATCAAAGTCTAGAACAGAGCTTGTTGGGATCATTGAGTAACTGAAAGAACAGCAGAAACACTTACCCACTGACTTCTTCTTACACAGTAAAATGAACCGCTATTTTTTTTTTTTTTAAACCATTGGTTATGTTTTCATTACTGCATCCAAAAGCTTTAAAATGTTTTTAAGTTCTTTTTTCCTGCTTCCTCTTATGAACCTGGACTCTTCTCTTTCCCCATATTTCTGAACTCGAGCCTCCCTTCAAAGCTAAATTCAGTAAGGGTAGAAATTATTTTTGTAGAGCTAGAAACAATCTTAAATATTACCTATTCAGTAGATGAAGAAATCAAGGGAGAGAGAGTTTAATGATTTGGCCAGAGTATAGACACTACATATTGGTGCTGGCATTCACCTTCTCTGCTTCCTAGTCTCCCATTATTCCCAGTATACTGGAAACTTACCTATGAACTTATCATATAGTAGCTTAGGGATAGTATCTTGTTATTTGACTTTATTAGCTCAGGATCTAGCATAGTGCCTGCAGACCACATGTTCCTTTTAAATGTTTGTTAAATGAATAAATGTTGCCCCAACTACCCTATAAGCTCCATGAAAGTGTGTGTCCTCAGAGCTGCCCACAGTGCATGGCACACAGTAGATGATCAATAAATATTTGTTGGGTAGGTGAATGAATGGAAATTGTTAATGGGTATGTGATGTTATATTTAAGGCCTAAGGGATTAAATCGTTAGTCAAAGACATTGAAATCCAAAGCACTGGATTACTAATAACAAGAAAAGAACAATATATGAAGAAGTTGAGTCCTTGGGTGATTCAAATGGTTAAGGACTCAGCTACTAACCAAAAGGTTGGCAGTTCAAATCCACCCAAGGTGCCTTGAAAGAAAAGTCTTGCAATCTACTTTCAAAAGATCATAACCATTTAAAATCTAATGGAGTCCTGTTCTACTCTGAAACACATGGGGTCATCATGAGTCAGAGTCCAAACTGCTATAGTTTTTTTGGTTTTTATACAAAAAAAATTAAGCTATTACATTCTGGAACCAGACAGTGGGGTTTAGATTTAGATTTCATCCTTAGTGGTAGTCTTGGGTTTTGTGGTCATGGGTAAGTTACTTAACCTGTTTGAAACATAATTTCCTTAGATCCAAAACCAGAAATATTAATAGTACCTCCTTCAAGATTTTATGAGGATGAAATGGAATCATGAACACAAAACATGTAGCAAAGTGCCTGGTATGCAGAAAGAAAGAACTTAATATAGATTAAAAAAAAAAAAAAAAAAAAAAACTCATTGCCATTGAGTCAATTGTGACTCATAGTGACCTCTCCTTGGGTTTCCCAGGAGGTATCACTATGGAAGTAGATTGCCCAATCTTTCCTCCCAGGAGTGGCTGGTGGGTTTGAACCTCCAGCCTTTTGGTTAGCAGTCAAATGCCTTAGGCACTACACTACCAGAGCTCCCTAATATAGATTAGCTAGAATGATTTTCTATTTTTTTGGTAAAAATGAGATTTCTTAAGGACGTCTGAGAAAGGAATGTGATATAGGACAGACAAAGCAGTTTCATTTAGGTTGACTTGATGCAAATGGGTTTTAGTTGGGAGGGGTGCTTTTTGGGTTTCAGTCACTCATTTTGCTTACTGTTTGAAGACAAGAAAAAGCTAAGCAGATGGTACAGTGACACAAAGGGCTGGAGCCTACTGTTGCTAGAGGTTGTAAAAATGGAACCCCGTGGCTGCCAGCTTGGCTGAACTTCAAACAAGTCCTATAAAGAGTGTAACTCGCTCAGAATGGGGCAGGAACTTGGTGCGAAGCTCTCTAAAGTGCAAAGAACAACATCATTATATTCATGGCAGCTTGACTGAGCTTTGGGTCCTGGCCACAGATCGGATGGGAATACAGTGTCGGAAAATCATGGTGAAACAGAGCACCTCAGGGAGGCCCTCCAGAACAACGACAAATTACCAACAGATGGCGTGAGTCACGGAAACCGAGTCCGAGGGAGGCATGTGCAAAGTTGAAGTAGAGGCCCTGCCCTGCTGGGCCGCGGGGCAGACGCAGGTCTGGGCCCAGATGGTCGCTAAGGTCACCAGGAGGGACACCAGCCACACACACTGCTCTGTTCTGAGAACTGGCACAACCTGTAAAGCCGACAGTGCCGTCTCATAATTAAATAAACCAAAATATCCTTGTCAGGTAAAACTTTCCGCCTTGCTTTGGGCTTATTAGTTACAAGAATATAAGAATGTATTAGGGGAGAAGGTAGCAATACCAGGAACCTGGGAATGAGCCATGCCAGGCAGGCATGAAGCAGGAAAAGGCAATTGTAGTCCACGTCAGGAGCTTCTCATGCACAATTTCAGCTTCAAATCAGCAAAACCTTGGAGAAATATATACTTCTCATCTATTTTCCCTGCCATTATTTGATAAAATACGGTCACACGCAGAACAAAGTGCAAAAGTATCTATAAAAATTTCATAATTTATTTCCTTCTCCCAACACGGAAACGCAATACATATACCTTGACCTCTAGGGACCTGCAGGGGTGGAATAGATAAATGGCAATACTAAATTCTAGTTTTTAAAAATCTTCCATGGAATTAAAAGAAAAGTCTTGGAGCATCCACTTTGAAGAAAAAGCCTGTTTCCCTGGTTTCCATAGTACCTTTCATTGTATGTAACCATTTGCAAGCCCAATTCTACCTCGACAATATCAGTCCCTCTAAGGTCAGCGTAGTGCCTCGGGCACTTGACTGCTAACCAGAAGGCTGGCGGTTCAAACCCACCAGCCACTCCTCAGAAGGAAGGTTGGGCAATCTACCTCCATAGTGATACTGCCTCAGAAACCCAAGGAGGGGTCGCTATGAGTCGGATCCGACTCGAGGGCAAATAACAACAACAAGAAGAAGGACAGGATCAAAGGATCTATGCTGATATAATGGTATAATGGTGTAATGTAATTTGGCTGCTAATGTAAAGGTCCATGGTTCAAACCCACTAGCCACGCCATGGAAGATAGGGGAGGCAGTCTGCTTCTGTAAAGATTTACAACTTTGGAAACCCAGTGGGAGGTCACTATGAGTTGGAATTGACTCAATGGCAGTGCTTTTGGTTTTTTGGTTAATGTCAGGATCAAGTAGCTATGGTCGTGCAGTGGTTAAGTGCTTGACTGTTAACCAAAAGGTCTGCAGTTCAAACCTACTAGTCACTCCATAGGAGAAGGATGAGGCTGTGGTTTCTATAAAGATTTACAGCATTGGAAACCCAATGGGACAGTTCTACTCTGTCCTATAGAGTTGCTATGAGTTGGAATCGACTTGATGGCAATGGGTTTGGTTTTTGGATTTAAGGTCAGGATCATATGTTGTTTATCTTTGAATCCTCAGTGCCTGGCACATAGCCTAATATTTAGTGGATCCTCAATTAATGACTAAATATACCATGGGCTGCCAGAAGAATGAATAAATCAGGTGTGAAGAAATACAACCAGCCTGCTCCTTAGAAGCTAGGATGGCAACACTCTGGCTAGCTTGCTTTGGTCACGCTGTCAGGAAGGACCACTTGCCAGAGAAGGCCAACATGTTGGGTAAAGTACAAAGGCAGTGATGCTAACCTGACTAAAAAAACTGAAACAAACTCACTGCTGTCGAGTGGGATCCGACTCATAGCCCCCTCCTTGGGTTTCCGAGGCGGTATCACTAAGGAAGTAGATTGCCCAACCTTCCTTCCAAGCAGTGGCTGGTGGGTTTGAATCACCAGCCTTCTGGTGAGCAGTCAGATGACTTAGGCACTATCAGAGCTCCCAACCTGACTAAACAAGGCCTAAAACAGAGCTGCTTTTGCTGAGCTTCACGTCAGGAAACCAAAACCTAAGTTTCTGTTTTGTCTAAATGCCTAACCTTCCCAGGAGCCAAAGTCCAAGTTAATCAATTGATTCTCCCAGAAACAGAAACCTAAGTTAGTCAATCAGCACTTGTCTGTTGAAGTTAAAATTTCCACTCAATCTCAAATAAGGTAAGAAGATGTCTGCCTGCCTGCCTGCCAATCTGAAAATTGCCCAGCATGATGGCTTCCTTGTTCCTTTGTTCCTTCGCTTTGCACCAAGCTTTGAAACTCTTGTCTGACTTCCAGAACAGATGTTCCCTGGTTCATAAACTGGAAAACTAAGCTTATGGGTTTATACACAAGTTTAGTATTGTGAAAATTTTATTTTTTTAATAGGGAGAACAAGATAAACCCTCCAAGAAACCAACAATCATCATGAAGATGGCATAACACCAGGAATATTTCTGTTATAGGCAAGGTCACTATGTGTCGGAGCCAACTCAAAGGCAACTAACAACAATTAACAACTGGTGAATGAAAGAGCAATAGCATGCAGGGCTCTGGATAATTACCTTCTCTCTCTCTCTCTTTTTTTTTTTTTTTTTTTTTCAGGAAGGGGATCGCATCCAAGCTCAGGGGAAATAATCCCTGCACCAGGCACAGCCAATCTGATGTTAATTCATTTCATCCTGATCTTCCAACTGATTTTCATTCACGTTATATGTCATGGACTACATGGCAGCAGCCACGAGAGGCCACTGTTTAAAATAAAGGCCCAATTAGATCTGCTTTAGAAATATTTAACACTGGACCTTTCAGAAGAGTTCACTGTTCACTGCTACGGAGTGAACTTCCCCTCCCCCCCAAATATATTGAAGCTTTAATCCCTTGGTACATGTGACTATGATTGTGTTTAGATATAGGGTCTTTGGAGATGTTACCAGCTAAATTAATAGGACATCATTCTGGAGTAGGGTGGGTCCTAATCTAATCTGAGTGGTGTCCTTATACAAAAGGAGAAGAGACACAGAGAGTAGATGAAGGGAAGCCATGAGAATGACTGGAGCTACCCGAAATAAGGTAGAAGAGACAAGGAAGGACTTGTGGACAGAAAGCATAGTTTTGCCAACACCCTGATTTTGGACGTTTAGCCTCCAGAACTGTGAGATGATAAGTTTGTCTTATAAGTCACCCACCTTAATAGGCAGTCCTGTTGTTGTTGTTATGTGCCGTCGAGTTGGACCTGAGTCACAGTGACCCCTCCTTGCATTTCTGAGGCTGTAGCACTACGGAAGTAGATTGCCCAACCTTCCTTCTGAGGAGTGGCTGGTGGTTTTGAACCGCCAGCCTTATGGTTAGCAGTCAAGTGCCTTAGGCACCATGCTCCAGAGCTCCTGTTGTTGTAGGTGCCATCAAGTCGTCTCTGACTCATAGTGACCCTACGCACAACAGAATGAAACACTGCCCGGTCCTTGCCAGCCTCATGATCCCTGCTATATCTGAGACCATCATTGCAGCCACTGTGTCAGTCCATCTTGTTGAGTGCCTTTCCTCTTTTTATTGACCTTTCACTTTACCAAGCATGATATCCTTCTTCAGAGAATGGTCCCCTCTGACAACATGATCAAAGTAAGTAACATGAAGTCTGGCCATTCTTGCTTCCAAGGAGCATTCCAGGTGTATTTCTTCCAGGGCAGATTTGTTAGTTCTTTTAGCAGTCCAAGGCACTTTCAGTATTCTTCACCAACACCACAACTCAAAAGCATCAACTCTTCTTCTGACTTCTTTATTCATGGTCCAGCTTTAACATTCACATGAGGCGGTTGAAAATACCATGGCTTGGGTTAGGCATACCTCAGTCTTCAAGGAGACATCTTTGCTTTTCAGCACCTGAAAGAGATCTCTTGCAGCAGACCTGCCCAGTGAAATACGTCTTCTGATGTCTTATTTGCTGTTTCCATTGATGTTGATGGTAGAACCAAGTAATATGAAGTCTTTGAGAATTTCAATCTCTTCTCCATTTATCGTAATGCTGTTTATTGGTCCTGTGGTGAGGATTTTTGTTTTCTTTATATTGAGGTGTAATCCATCATCAGTAAGTTCTTCAAGTCATCCTCACTTTCAGCAAGCAAAGTTGTGTCGTCTGCATATTGCAGGTTGTTAATGAGACTTCTTCCAATCCTGATGTCATGTTCTTCTTCATACAGTCCAGCTTCTTGGATTATTTGCTCAGCATACAGATTGAGTAAGTATGGTGAAATGATACAACCCTGATGCACTCCCTTCCTGATTTTAAACTATGCAGTAGCCCTAAGAAACTAATATACTCGCTCAGTGACCCTTGAAAAATCTAGGTTAAAACAAAGACCCAGCAAGGTAAAACTGACTGGTTTTTTATCCTTTATTTTTTATTTTCCAGCAATTAAACTTTCTTTTTTTTTAATTTTAAATGAGGGCAATCACTCCTACTTAAAATAATGAATATTTTCTTCTCTTTTGAGACAAAGCTGCTGAAAGGTGTTTGACGCTCCGAACCACTGGGGAGAGGCAGGTAGGAGAGAACTGCAGGATTTTCTCTTTTCTTTGGGGAACTCCCTTAGGGGTACTCCTCTGATTATCACTAATCACTCTAAACTACCTTTGAACGAAAACAATTGACAAAAAGCAACAGGAGTCAACTACACTGCTGCAGTTTTCAAGACATAATTATTTTTCTTCTTTTATGAATGATCATGTGTGTGAAGAGATCAGAAAAGGAATTTTTTTTTCCCGCCTTTGAAAAGGCTAATTGCCTAGTGTTTTATTTTAACAGTGGGAAAGCCTGTTGAGGTTTAGGTATCACTGTGAAAATGTCCCCCTCCTCGCAAGAATGAGCAGGTGCAGGCTTAACTTTT
>NW_006921813.1:2962291-2967214 GCF_000298275.1 Orycteropus afer afer | reverse complement strand
ACTCAAACAGCTATCCTTGTGGTTAGCAGATGAGTGCAGTAACTGTCTGCACCACTCAGGGACTGACTCCATGTACATTGTAGTTATTGTTATTTGGCTCAGGGGACTAGCATAGGCCTGTGAGTGCCCAGAGCAGCAGAAATATGGAGCATGGCCAGCAGATCACTTGAAAGAACATCATTTTAAGTTTTCTATGTTCATTTGCTCCACCCTCACAATTAAAAATGTGTGGATGTGCTCTATTTAGGACTGGAAACCCGTGGAGTTAACCTGGAGCCATGGAATGAAATGGCAGAAGGTAGGAAGGAGAAGGAAAAAGAACTCAGTGATGTAGGCAATTCTGGAAGCTTGGCTTCTGTTACAAAGAGAAAACAGAAGTGAAGAACTCAATTATTATCAGGTTATGGTGATAAAATAAGGAGCTCTGGTGACCCAGTGCCTAAGCCATTTGACTGCTAACCAGAGGTTGGCAGTTCAAATCTACCAGCCACCTCTTGGCAGGAAATTGAGGCAATCTACTTCCATAAAGATTTGCCGCCTCAGAAAACCAATGAGGGTCATTATGAGTCAGAATCAACAGAATGGCAGTGAGTTTGGTTTGGTGATAAAATATGTAATCTGTCTGAGATATTTGCTGTTTTAGAGAAGAAGAGAAATCAATTTCTACCTCCAAGGAATGACCCATTTTTTTTTTTTTTTAGAATTTAGGGGCAGGAGCATCATGGCACAGAATATATTTGGGATGATGGTATATTTCTACTTCACTTATAAGGGAGTGTCTACTCCATAAGTTCTACTTATCATTATGGAGGGTCAATGTGCAAATATGCATGCAATTATGGTATAGTGCCCGTACAGATGGTTTGGTGGAGGGCAAGATCTATTGGATTAAGAGCTATACACCATGAATGAATTGCTATACTTGAGCTACTGGGGCCACTCCCTTTTTTTTTTTCCTCTTTTACAACTTGATATTCCTACTTCTCTCTCCCCTTACCTTTAAAATTCTCATAAGGGTCTAGAAAAATATAAACAAACAAAAAAACCCACAACCCACTATTGTTAAGTTGATTCCAACTTATAGAGACCCTATAGGACAGAGTAGAACTGCCCCATAGGGTTTCCAAGGCTGTAAATCTGAGGAGACTGCTACATCTTTCTCCTGCAGAGTGGCTAGTGGGTTTGGATCACTGACTTTTGGTTAGCAGTGGAGCAGTTTTTAACCATCATAACATCAGGGCTCCTCAGAAAAAGATAATAATTCATTAAACTCTGAAAATTGAGAAAGCAGTCTACCAACTGCTAGAATTTATATGAAAGTTTCATTGAATACAGAGAAACACCAGGGATTCCTGAAACAGCACTGGTGTCCTCTGTACTGGGCCTCCCCAATCAATCCTTCACACAGTTGCTAGCATAATCTTTAAAATCCTCAAATTTGATCTCCATAAAAGTTTTCAAAGGCTCCAGAATTCCATCATGATTAAATTATGACTTTCGTAACTTGGCATCTCAGGACACGGTGCTCCTCTGGTCATCTAAACCTCATTCAAACTTGTGCTGTCAAATGCAGGTGCCATTAGACATGGGTGGCTATTGAATACTTGAAATAAGGTTTGTCAAACTATGGGTTGAGATGTGCTGTAAGATCAAAATACACATTATAATTTGAAGACTTAGTTTGACATACCAGGCCCTGGGTGGTACAAATGGTTTGCAATTGACTATTAACCTAAATGTTGGCATCTTAACCCATCCAGCAGTGCCATGGAAGGAAGGCCTGGAGATTTGCTCCTGTAAAGACAACAGGCCAGAAAATCCTATACAGCAGGTTGCCATGAGTCAGAATTAACTCTATGTTAATGGGCTTGGCTTGGCTAGTATGAAATAAGAATGTATTAATAATGTAAAAATAGGCCAGGAGCCTGAGTCCTGAGCAATGACCCTCTGCACCCTGTGAACATGGTGCTGCAAGTAATACAGAGCATGGGGTCAGCCTTGCAGCTTGCAGGCCTGGCCTGCCACAGTGTTGGAGCTGGGTCGGGCCGTGAAGATGTAGTGCAGGGGCTGCGCCCAGGTCTCGGTGCATAAAGTCACGACAAACACGAATGGGTAACAGCAGAAAATGGTGTCAGAACGGTGGGAACCAGCAATCTTGCACAGGAAGTTTTGGAAGATGCTGTTTACTGTCTTCCTGAAGTTGGGACAAAATTGAACAAACAAGATGAGTTTGGTGCTCTGGAAAGTGTGAAAGCTGCTAGTGAACGCTGTTCTCCTTGATCAGGAGAAGTAGCATAAATTAATGAAGTTACAGAGAATGCAGGGCTTGTTGACAAATCTTGTTATGAAGATGGTTGGCTCATCAAGATGACACTGAGTGGTCCTTCAGAATTTGATGGACTAATGAGACTCAACAGCACATAACAACAACAACAACAAATGAGTGAAGAGCCACTCCTCGGAAGGAATATTGAGCAATCTACTTCCATAGTGATACTGCTTCAGAAACCCAAAGAGGGGTCGCTATGAGTCGGATCTGACTCGACGGCAGTGAGTTTGGTTTTTGGAATGAGTGAAGAAGCATAAGGAAAATACAGAAATCTCTTAAGTAATGCAAATGAACCCATAAATAAACTTGTATGAAACAACTTATTCTAGCATAAACCCACTGCCATGGAGTGGATTCCAATTCCTAGTGACCCAATAGGACAGAGTAGAACTGCCTCAAAGGGCTTTCCGACACTATCAAGCTTGATGGAAGCAGACTGCCTCCTCTTCTTCCTGCAGAGGCGCTGGTGGGTGCAAACTGCTGACGTTGTGGTTAGCAGCTGAGTGCTTTCACTGCTGAAGCACCAGGGCTCCTCTGACTTCAATATACTTATTTAAAATTAGTGGTGAACAGAATTAAAATAGTGTTTAGCAGTACTGTAGTGGTTAGGGCATTTGGCTGCTAACCAAAAGGTCGATGGTTTGAACCCACTAGCTGCTCTGTGGAAGAAAGATGAAGCAGTCTGCTTCAGTAAAGATTTACAGAGAGCTTTGGAAACTCAAGGAAGGTCATTATGAATCAGAACTGACTTGATAGCAATGAGTTTGGTTTTTGATTGGTTAGCAATACTGGTGGAAAACAAACTACTTTTTACAACTATGTTTCTAGAAGAAAGTACACTTAAATATCTAATAATTGCAGGTAAACACATTATACATCTTTTCACAACACCCTGTGATTTTTAGGTTAAAATATTCAGAAATCATGAATAATAATAGTTATAAAAATTTATGTAATTCAAGGGCAACATTGTTATCTTACATAATATTGTAAATGTTGCTGATACCCACACCTAGATTTGGGTCAGAATATCTAGTAATCTTCCCACTGGAAAGGACTGGGAGTGGAGCTAAGTTTTTGTTAGCTGCACAGTGTCAGCTGCAGAACAATACTATCTTAATTTTGCAATATACTGCCTTTGCTGGCACTATTTTTATACAATCAATGAACAGCTTTGCAGCAAAAGAAGAAACAGTTTAATAAAACATTCAACTTAAAAATATTTAAATATTGATTACCTATTAAAATGATAATACTTAGGGTTCTTTTGTTGTTGTTGTTGTTAAGTGCCGTGGAGTCGTTTCCAACTCATAGCGACCCCATGCACAGCAGAATGAAACACTGCCCGATCCCACGCCAGCCCCACAATCCCTGCTATACTTGAGCCCATCATCGCAGCCAGGGTTCTTTTAGTTAAATAAAATATACTATTAACATTAATTTCACTTGTTTATCCTTATGTTTGTGTGACATGGCTCACACTTGTGGCTTGCATTGTATTTCTCTTAGACAGTCTGGTCCACAGCTGTGTTCATGCTCCCTCAGCTGAAAGAGCCCTTCTTCACTTTCACTGAAGACATCACTTCTCTTCAACCCCTAAGAATCAGCTGATGCATTTCCACTTCTGGGAAGCCTTCCTAGTTGAGTTAGTACTCCTCATTATAAGTCTACTATAAAATTATCAGGAGTTCTGGTAGCATAGTGCCTAAGGTACTTGACTGCTAACCAGAAGCCTGGCGGTTCAAACCCCCCAGCCACTCCTCGGAAGGAAGATTGGGCAATCGAATTCTGTAGTGATACTGCCCTGGACCCAAGGAGGGGTCGCTATAAGTCAGAGCTGACTCGATGGCAAACAACAACAACATAGAATTATCAATGTAATACCTTGCATTGTAATCACCTCATATTTTACACTTTTTATTTATTTATTTTTATTGTGATTTGGGTGAAAGTTTATAGAGAAAATCGGTTTTCCATTCAACAACTCATACACATTTTGTTTTGTAATACTGATTGCAATCCCCACGATGTAAAAGCACTCTTCCCACTTCCTCCCGTGTTTACCATCTCCCTTCAACATTTCCTATCCTTTCTGCCTTCTCAGCTTTATCCCTGGGTAAATGCTTCCCTTTTAATCTTGTATGGTTGATTGCAATCACCTCTTTAGACACTATTAATCTCCTCCACTAAGTTGAGCTCCTTTATGGTAAAGACCTTTTCCTAAATAATTCTGCATGAGGTACGGTCATTTCATGAATGCTTCCTTAACTAAATAAACACCATTTCAAACTTGAACATCAGTGGAATTCATTCATTTATTTCCTAACATATAATGATAAAATTTTTATGTACTAGGGGAGAGAAAAAGATGAGATATTATGATCTCTTACATTTGTGTATTTTATTGTATCCAATACCTTTTGTGATAGTTGAAGATGTGTCAACTTGGCTGGACTCCAGTTGTGAGTGGTGGTTCCCATGATGGGATCAGATGACTGAGTTCTGAGCAGCCGGTCTGCCCAAGGGGAGTTTCCCCAGGGGTGTGGCCTACCTGCAATGCTATTCCAAGGACAAGCTGGAAGAACGGCATTCCG
>NW_006921813.1:2957774-2959844 GCF_000298275.1 Orycteropus afer afer | reverse complement strand
AAAAGGGTTCATATTTGTTGTCTGTACCTCCCATGTACCTCTCTATGTCTTTCTCATCCTCAGTGGTGTTATATTGGTCACTCACATTTGGTACATTGCCCTTCTCTTCACCCAAATCAATACTTATCTCTAGCTATCTAACAGTGAAGAACAGCCTGTATTATTATTTGCTTAGTATTTTTAAAATGGACTATATTGACTCACTTGATTTACTTATCATCTTAAGCAATAATATCTATAATTCGATATAAATTATTAAAATACAATATAATGACATATTACTATGTTATTAATATTAACAATTAACTATATACATTGTTATATAACATATGTTATGTATATGTCATATACATATGTATAAACATGTGTATTACACTTTATTTTAACATGTTTATAGTTTTCCTAATTCCTAAATTACAAGTAGTGAAGTCATTTGTCTTTATGTCCCCAAAATCATCTCATGTATCACATACCACCCTTCGGGAAACTGCTGTGGATATTAGAGAGTTATCAAAGGATTTAAAACCAGAAAACAGCATAATCAGGTGAATGTTTTAGACCTCTAGAAGTTTATCTCCTAGTTCATGTGTGAAAGAAAGAAAGGTGATGGGATAGTAAGTGTTGTTGATAGTAAGTTAAGAAAAGTTATATGAGCTTGGAATCACACTTGTAATTATCTGTAAATAAAAGATACTAAGACCACAAAAATGTCCTGTAGTGTTTGATGTAATTATCTGTAAATAAAAAATACTAAGACCACAAAATGTCCTGTAGTGTTTGATGTACTGTCATTTCCCACTTCTGAAATCAGAAACCTTGTAAATGAGACAGGCTGCCTATGAAATACTACTATATAAACTAGCAAGGTTCTTCCTTTTTCTGAAAGTTCAAATACTAGAAGCATCCAATCAAAGGAATTATTACAAAAGAATTAAGAAAAAAATAAATAACTGCAATTTAATGACATTGGCTTGATCAATATTTCCTATGGAGAGTGGTTTGTGAGGATGGAGTTATATACTGAAAAGGCAATGTCATGGTAGCCTAATCCATTGGAGATATGTGACTAGTGACATGATAGCAATTTCCCTGTGAATGCAGCAGTTGTATCACTAATGATCATTTATATGTTCTTGTGGGTTTTAAACTATTAAATTCCAAATGTAAAAATCAGTATTACATGATAAAATCTCTTTTCTCCAATTCCCAACAGGCCACATACACATGTCACTTTGTGCTAGGACCTCGGAGAAGGTGGAAGAGAATTGACAACAGGGTTGTGAGAATGTTTTGTTGGAATTTCCAACTTGGGAAATACTAGTTGTGGAATGCTTATTTCACAGAAAGAGAAACTACAAGGCTAAGCCAGTGGAACACAACTACACAATACACTGATGTCACAGCCAGAATTATAACTTGAATCTCTTCACATAATTCCTATTGCCAATCACCAGTAATAATCGTACATATTGATTGCATGTTTGGTCAATTTCTGACTGCAGAAGTTGGTAAAAATGTTGTTCAATTTCCTCATCTTTGGCTTTAGTGCTTGGTGGGTAGATTTAAATAATAGTAGTATTAACTGGCCTTACTTGTAGGCATATAGATATTATCCTGTCACAGCACTGTACTTCAGGCTAGATCTTGAAGCATTCTTTGTGAGGATGAATGCCACACCATTTGCCTTCAATTTGTCATTCTGGTAGATCATGATGGTTTGATTCAAAATGGCCTACACCAGTCTACTTCAGCTCACTAATGCCTAGGATATTGATATTTGTTCCATTTGTGTTCCATTTCATTTTTGACAATTTTCAATTTTTTCACACTCACATTTTATATTTTCCATGTTCTGATTATTAATGGATGTTTGCAGCTGTTTCTTTCCACTTTCAGTTGTACTTCATCAGTAAATGGAGGTCCTGAAAGCTTTACTCTGTTCACATCATTAAGGTACACTCTACATTGAGAAGGCAGCTCTTCCCCAGTTGTATTTTGAGTACCTTCTGACCTGACTTGATTCTACAATCAACACCAATGGAAGCAACAGTCAAGGCATCAGAAGATGTA
>NW_006921813.1:2944034-2957674 GCF_000298275.1 Orycteropus afer afer | reverse complement strand
CCAAGCCATGGTATTTTCAATTGCCTCATATGCATGTGAGAGCTGGACAATGAATAAGGAAGACCAAAGAAGAGTTGATGTTTCTGCGTTGTGGTGTTGGTGAAGAATACCAAACCTAACATGAACTGCTAAAAGGACTAAAAATATCTGTCCTGGAAGAAGTGCAGCCAGAATGCTCCTTGGAAGCAAGAATGGTCAGACTTTGTCTCACCTACTTTGGTCATGTTCTCAGAAGGGACCATTCTTTAGAGAAGGATATCATGCTTGGTAAAGTGGAAGGTCAATGAAAAAGAGGAAAGCCCTCAACAAAATGGATTGACACGGTGGGTGCAACGATGGGCTCAGGTATAGCAGGGACTGTGAGGCTGGCACAGGACCAGGCAGTCTTTTGTTCTGTTCACATAAGGTTGCTATGAGTCAGAGAGGGATCAACAGCACATAACAACAATATGACCTGAAGGGCTCATCTTCCAGCACTATAGCAAACAATGTTTCAGGGCTATTCACAGGTTTACAGTAGCACATCAGACAGTGTTTCACTGCTATTCATAAGGTTTCCACTGGCCAATTATTTGTTAATTGAATGGCCTCTTCCTTCTTCTGAGTCTGTCTTAGTCTGGAAGCTCTGCTGAAACCTATCCACCATAGGTGACCCTGCTGGTATTTGAAATACTGGTGGCACAGCCTCCAGCCTCATAGCAACACTCAAGCCACCACAGTACAGCAAACTGACAGACAAGTGGTGGTCAAATCTGAGTAGCAAACACAAATAATTTTAAGTACTTTCTTCAAATTACAGGAAACAGAGCTGCTGTTTCCAAGGACACTCCTGGAGTCAAGCCTTCCCCCTGCTGGAGGTGCAGGGCCCACGTAGAGCTGTATTTGGCTTTTTTCTGGCTGGGAGAGTCACAGTCACTCCAATTGGGCACCAATCTGGTTTCTACCATGGCACTGGCAGGATCTGACACTGCCAAAAAGATCTTGGCCAGCCATGAGCAAGGTCTCATGTGGCCACAAAAGCAACTTTTGCCTTTATAGGGAATAAGGCTTAAACTCTCAAATTGAGAGTGGGTTTGCATTTCTCATGACATCTTGAAAATGGAAAAGAGCACATTTTTAAAGAGCTAGCTCCACACCTACACAGAGGCTTATGAAGTTTATTTTTGTTTTCCCTGTTTCCCAGATCACACCTGCCTTGGAACCAATTGATCACTTTGGTGATGATCATTTCATTACTACTGACTGTAGTCAATAGTAAATTAAGAAAAGTTAGGTGAGCTTGGAACCACACGTGTAATTATCTTTAACTAAAACAGATACTAAGACCACAAGATGCCCTGTAGTGTCTGATATAATTAAGAAGTTAAGGAGAACGGGATGTAAAACCGTCACTTTAAGGAAAGGCTGTATAAGTGCAACTCTTTTCACACAAGATCACTTTTGTAAGTCAAGAAAATGGATAAATATTGAGGAAAGAGAAGTCAGAAAACATGGGTGACTGCATTCCTCTGTGTCACCGTGACACGGGAGTCATCAGCAATTCCAAAGGATCTCTCTGTAAACAGGTAGCTTTCTCTTAAAAAGATTTTGAACGAAACTAAAAAAAAGTGTTAAAAGTTGTAATTTAGACAACCTATTCCCTTAACCAAAGAAACACTGGTGGCTCAGTGGTTAAGTGCTCAGTTGCAAACTCACAGATCGGAAGTGTGAACTCACCAGCCACTCCATGAGAGAAAGATGTGACACTGTGTTTCCATAAAAATTACAGCCTTGGAAACCCTATGGGGCAGTTCTACTCTGTCCTAAAGGGTCGCTAAGACTTGAAATCTACTCGACAGGAGTGGGTTTTTTTTTTTTTGGGGGGGGGAGGAGTTTATTCCTTTAACCATAGGTTTCTCTTAAAAAAAAAGAAAAAGAATAAGAAAATCTATATGTGCTATTGACTGAAAACAGTTATCAAAACAAATATTTTAAAAGAGATAGTAGAGCCACATTACTTTAAATGATATAAAAATTTGCCTCAAATTTGGATAGATTCAGAGGAAAGAAAAAGCAAGATATAAAGCTGTCTTATCCATTTTGAAGTCTGGGAAGTGGCAGTTAATAAGACTGCTTTTAAGCATTTTTCCAGTGCCTCGGTTGCAAACAGATGACTGACTTTCACTATACACATGTGTGAAATTTACTTCTTGGACCAATTTTTTTTTTTTTTTTAAATCAAATAATTTGCTCCTTTGGGCAAATAATGCTAACTAATAACATCAATGTGAAGATGCAGGGAAAAGTCATGTGTAGTTACTTTTCCGTCACTAACTTAACAGTTTTTATTTCTTAGTTCTTGAAAGAAGCAAAATAAATGAGAGTATGTGCCATATTATTTTAGGAGCTTTTGGCTATGTGAGATGGCACAGCAATATTTAATTATTGGCTGGACAAAGTGACAGTACTCAGTCATTTAATCATTCAACAAATACTTAATGATTTCCTCTCATGCATGAATTAACTGAGGCACTTGCTGCCCTCTTCCACATTTTTTTTTTTTAAACACCTCCCAACTGACTGGCAGGGAGTGGATCAGACTCCTAGTGAGCCCTCCTTGGGTTTCTGAGGAGGGCTGAGTCCAGAAAGAGATGGCCCAATCTACCTGGTGGGGAGCAGCTGGTGAATTTGAACTGCCAGCCTTGCGTTGGCAGATGACTGCCTTAGGCCCCGAGGTCATCCCCTTGGACCCCCCTTCCACATTTTTGGGGTGTGCATAATGCAAACATGATTAGCTAAAATATCAAAATGAGAGCATCAAGTGCTCTAGGATATGAATGAGACAGTGTTAGGAGGATTTATGGGGAAACAAGAGCTCCTAACTGGGCAGATCGGGGAAGGCTTTTTGGAAGTGACCACACATGAGCATAAAGGACAAAATGGGTTTCCACAGGTGGACACTGGAGGGTAGGATCAACAGAGAGAACAGCATATACAAAGGCATGGAGGAAGGCAAGGCAGTTGGGAGATAGTCGAGTTTCCCAAGAACTTGGTATATTTACAGGGCAGTGCTTGAAATTAGCTGTTGTCATCCAGTCACTTCTGACTCATAGTGACTCTACAGGCCAGAGTAGAAATGCTTGATAGGGTTTCCTAGGCTATAATCTTTATGGAAGCAGACTGCCACTCACATCTTTATAAGTTGAGCGTTTAACCACTGCATCACCAGGGCTCCATAGTGCTTGGAATTAAGTCTGGGAAAATAGATTGGGCCCGAACATGAAAACTTTTAAATGCCATGCTGGATAATTTTAACTTTATTAAGAGGGCAATGGAAGTTGTTAATGGATCTTGAGGCAGAGAGTGGTTTAATAGATGTGGTTCCAGAAGATTAATCTGGCAACAGTTGTTATGACTTCCATAGAGTTGGCTCTGACTCATGGTGACTTAATGTGGCATAGAATAAAATGCTGCCCAGTTCCACGTGTTCCCCATGATTATTGGTATGTTCAAGTCCATTAGTACAGCACTGCTGGAGTGCCTCCCAATGTAGGGGGCTCATTTTCCAGCACTATATTGCACAATATTCTGTTGTAATCCATAGAGTTTTCATTGGCTGATTTTCAGAAGTAAATCTCCAAGTCTTTGTTCCTAGACTGTCTCAGTCTAGAAGCTCCACTGAAATCTGTCCACCATGGGTGACTCTGTTAATATTTGAAATATTGGTGACATAGCTTCTAGCATTATGGCAACACACAAGCCACCAGAGTTTGACCAGCTGATAGACAGGTGGTGGCTGGTAACAGTACATAGCACAGATTAAAGGGGAAAATGGAAGGCAGAGAGCCCAACTGGGAAATCACTGCTACTGTCTATGTGACAAGGACGAAGGACAGCTGTAGGCGCATCAAGAATAAAAACAGAGGGCAGATTGAGAAAACACTGAAGACAAACATTGCTATAGAAGGGAAGAAGTGAGAGGGAACTCATAGTTGTTGAGAACCTACTGTGTGTTACACAACACCACAACACACTGCCATCGAATTGGATCCGACTCATAGCGACCCCTCCTTGGGTTTGAGGCGGTATCACTACAGAAGTCGATTGCCCAGCCTTCCCATGGTATTCAATGTATAGAATGCCTTGCTTTGCTTGGCACAGAGTTTAAATTTATGGTCTTTCTCCCTTTTTTTGGGAATAATTAATAACAATGGCTTCTTTCACTTCCAAAAATATTCTGGTTTTGATTTTTGCATGGTCACTTTTTATATACTTTTCTTCCTCAAAACAATTGTCTAATTTACTTATGAGGAAACTGAAAATCTGAGAAGTGACTTGCCGAATGACATGTAGCCAGTGTGGAGTAGAGCCTGGATTTGAATCCAGATGTATATAACTTCAAACCCATTCACTTTCTACTATACCTGGATTCTTGCCCCTCCCCACCATCCAACTTAATAACTAGCTATGGAGGGCGTAAGGAAGAAGCAGTTTGAGAAGACTCCAACGTATGTGGTCTAGGTGATTAGAATAATGGCAGTACCATGAAAGGAAATAAGTATGTCAGAAAGAGCAATGAGAAGTAAAAAGATGGTGAGTTCTGATTTGGTTGTGTTGTCTTTAAAGTGCTGGAAGGACATGAAAGCAGTTGGAGATACTGGCTGGAACTTGGAAGAGAAATCACACTCTAGTTACAGATTTCTGAGCCTTCCAAATCAGCAGATGCAGAAGTTGAAACCCTGGGATGAAATGACATTGCCAAGCATGGAGTGAAGAGCAAAGGCCACAACTCAAATGTCTGCAGGGGCCAGGCAGGTAACAAAAAATGAGTGAGTGAACGGGGAGGCATGAGGTAATCGGGAGGGTAGGAGGAGGTGACTGTGAAGATTATCTTCATTTTACCCAGAAATTATGTGTAGTTTTAGACAGCAACAATACAATCATTAAAACGATAGTCTATTTTCAAATTCAAGCAGTCAATTAGAGTAAGTACAGCAATTTAACTGGAAAGAAATCATAATTTATTAAAAAAAAGTTATTCTGTTAAAAATAAGGGTAATAAATTGAATGGGAAATATATATAATTTGTAGTCATTCAATTATTTCCACTTACTTTCTTATCTTAAGACTAACTCAAATGAAAGTTTTTTTTAAAAAATACAATGAGTTCTTATCAAAATCATTAAGTACATAGAAGTATATATATTTTAAACAACGTGTGCTTCTTTATTCTCCCAAAAGACAGCCAAATAAACTCAGGCATAACTGCCATTAAGTATGTGAGTTTGGTGGTGGTGAGGAAAGGAGGGAAGAACATTTCAAAAAGCAACATCCTTAGACTTCAAATTTACATAGCAGTTCATTTACATTAGAAAGAACTCTAATTTATTCACGAGAACTTAAGTTCCTGGCCTTGTCATTGTTTCATGCTTTCATCTGAAAGGGAATAAACAACTTCAAGGGCCTACAGAATTACCTGCTGGACTTGTTACAAAACAGATTTCTGGGTCACAGCTCGGACTCTTGGATGCTGTAGGGGTGGGATGGGTTGTGAGGACTGCTTCTCTAATGAGTTCTCAGGTGAGCCATTACTTCAGGTGTGGGGACCACACTTTGAGAACCACCAGACGACACACCAGTGCAGCTGGCTGGCTCGTGCCTTCTTCAGAATTACCACGGAGCACAAGCACCCACAAGGATTCTGCTTCTCATGGCACTCTGGAAAATGATTCAACGACACTGCTTCCAACAGGGGTCCAACTTTTTGCCTCATTGTCTGTGTTCTGAATCCAACCTAGCCTAATATTTTGGAAAATGTTACCCTTTTCTGTACCGAGCAAAGTAAATATTTTGTCAGTTGTTAAGGATGAGCTGCAGCCTAAGACCTAAAGATGTATCCAAATTCAGCAGGAAGGCTTGGAACTGCTTTGGAACTTTTTCCAGATTGCGATTTGTAACATATTTCAGAAGCCAGCAGAAATACCAACCACTTGATCTATTTAAAAAAGGCTGAATGAACTTTTTCACAGCAGAATTTTTCTTTTCCACACCAATTCTTCTTATACTTGGCAAAGAAAGGAGACAAAATGTTTTTCTGTCTATAAGATTTCATATTATTCAGAGAACTTAGCACCAGAGAATATTAGAATTGGAGGACACTTTAAATTTACCTTTTCCTCACTTGTTTCAGAAAAATAAGGCCCAGTCAAGGTAAAATACCATTTGCCTAAGAAACAGACATTGTCAGAACTAGGACTGGAATAAAACTCAAGAGATGCTTGACTGCTGGGCTAGTGCTTTTCTTCCCACAAGATACTACTTCCCATTCAGTAAGAGTTATGACAAACCGAAATCAAAACAAAATAAAAAATAAATTCTACCAATAGTATGTTCTATGCTGTGCTTTCCCTGAAAACTCCTATTGGAAGCCAGGATGGCTTTGCCAACTAGTGAATGAGCTAGTGGAGGAGACAGAACAAAGCCCTAGAGGGGCTTTTCTGATCGTCCTTACTGAGCATTGCCTGTACCACATTTCACTATCTTGCTTTGGGTCTCTAACATAGTATGTCACTTTGATGACTAAGGTACCTCAAACTCAAATCATGGTCTTTTCAGTCACCTCATCCAAACCCAAACCAAACTCACTGCTGTTGAATTGGATCCAACTCATAGCGACCCCTCCTTGGGTTTCTGAAGCGGTATCACTACAGAAGTAGATTGCCCAACACTCCTTCCAAAGAGTGGCTGGTAGGTTTGAACCACCAACCTTCTGGTTAGCAGTTAAATGCCTTAGGCACTACACCACCAGAGCTCCTAGTCACCTCATATGCATGCTAAAATTGGATAATGAAAATGGAAGACAGAGGAAGAAGAATTGATGTTTTTGAACTTGGATGTCAGCAAAGAATAGTGACTCTAACAGACTTCAAGAAGGATGAACAAACCAGTATTCTAAGAAATATAACCAGGATGTTCATTAGAGATGAGGATGGTGAGACTCTGACTCGCTTTGGACACGTCATCAGTAAAGACTAATCAGTAGAAAAAGATACCATGTTTGACAAAAAAAAAAAAAAAAAAAGATCAAGAAAAATGAGGAAAACCCTCAATAAAGTGGAGTGACACAACAGCCATGACAACAGACCCAGACATGGCAGTGATCATGAAAGATGGTGCAGGGCCAGGCAGTGTTGGTTTGTGTCATCCATGAGGTCTCCGTTCGTTGTCTCTGACCGATAACAACTAATCACAAAAACATAGTATGTGGGCTGAGTAGGTAAAAAACATAGTCTTCATCATGGAGTAATTCACATTTTATGAAAGAAATATCTGGGGGAGGCACTGTGGGGGAGGTAAGGGACCTTAGAGATCATTGGGCTCAGTTATCTCACATATAGATGAAGAAATCAAGGCTTTCAGGAGTCTAGGGACTTTCTTGGGGCTTCACAGTCTACCTTATGACATATCTAAAACCTGACCCCAGATCTCCTGCTTAAACCAAAAACAAAAAACAAACAAACAAAAACCCAAACTCATTGCCTTTGAGTCAATTCGACTCATAGAGACCTCTCCTTGGGTTTCTGAGTCAGTATCTCGATGGAAGTAGATTGTCCAATCTTCCTTCTGAGGAATGGCTGGTGGGTTTGAACTGCCAGCCCTCTGGTTAGCAGTCAAATACCTTAGGCATTGTGCCACCAGAGTGCCTCTCCTACTTGCTATTTCTACCTTATCTTCATGTCTATCATAAACATGTCTGTTATCAACTATGATGATTTAAACAAGAAAAATGCTTCACTGAAAGTCTAGATCCAAAATCACTGAATCTGTTCCAAATCAAGAAAAAAAAATTGATAATAATAATAGCTAAAACTTCTTGAGTGCTAATTCTAAGCTAAGGAGCTCTGGCGGCAGAGTGGTTAAGCATTTGGCTGCTAACTGTAAGGTGGTGCTTTGAACCCACCAGCCACTCTATAGGAGAAAGATATGGCAGTCTGCTTTCATAAAGCTTACAGCCTTGGAAAATCTATGGGGCAGTTCTACTCTGCCCTCTAGCATTGCTGTGAGTCAGAATTGCCTTAATGGCAAAGGGTTTGGTTTTTAGTTGTAATTCTATGCTAGGTGCTATTCTAAGCACTTTACATGGATTAAAGCATCTCATCAGTAATGTCACTGTGGAAGATAGAATACGATAAAGTAAGAGACAGAGATTAAGGATGAAATGAAATGATGCATGTAAAGCACTTAGTGCATGGCCTGTCCTTTTTCTAAGCCACACTATTGTCTATTAAATGTGATAATCCAAGTAAAGTATTTAGCACAGTTCCTGGCTCACAAAGTATATTAGCTGTTATAATCACATTTTCTCTCTTTCTTAGTGTGGAAGAGATTAAAAGATTGGGATCTAGACAAAAGTTATAGGCATACAAGATTCAAACAGAACTAACAGTGGAGACACAGGGACCACCATGTAGCTTGGAGTAAAATGTTCTAGAAGGCCCAATGCGGAAGCCAGAAGTCACAGATCAGAATGAAAAGGTTTGTATTGGGCCTTAGTTTCAAAGAATTCAGAAGGTTTACCAGACATTTCTTCATCAATCTTTATAACATTCAGGTCAGAGTGACAAGTGGCTATAGCATGAAGACCCCTTTCTTTTCAAGATGGCTTGCCAAGACAAAACTGATCACTCAAAGTCAGTGGCAGGACAAAACTGATCACTCAAAGCCAGTGGTAAGGGCTCATTTTCCTCAATAAGAATGCACTGATCTACTGGCATACCACCCTTGATTAGAATGAGACAACACCACAATACTCACTAAAGCACCCATGGTGGGCAAACTGCTTTGCAAATTACCCACTTGGGAATATGTGATTTACCATATAACTGCACATTGTCAAGAAACTGGGGAAATCCGGACAGAGTCTGCCCATTCCCTCCCTAACCTGGCAGTCAGAAAAGATTCATTCTGCTTTGTCCCAGAGGGATAAACTAGGATCAGTGAGTGGGAGAGAAAGGAAAGTACAGCTTTCCTGAAAGTAAGAAAGTACTTCTGAAAAATGAGAATGATCTGATGAGGAATGCGCTGCTGGCTGAGGCGGCTCATGATCTGGTCATTAAGGGATGCCGAAGAGGGCCTGGAAACACTCAGAATGGAATTATTCCCATTATAATGTCTATTGTCATTGCCGTCATTATCTTATTATCATTCCATCAGGTAGATGTGAGCAATGGTTAGGGTTGAAACTATTTCTATAAAGAGAGACCAAACAGCAGTTAAGAATAGCTTTGAAGTTAAATTTGAATTTGAATCCAGGCTCTGTCACTTACTAGGTATGTGACTTCAGGTTGGTAACTAAACCCAAGTTTTGAGTTCTAATTAAGCTTCCAGTTTTCAACACTAGGATGGACATGATAACAACCACCTCTTCTGTCCATTGATCCATTCACCAGATACTTATAAAGCATTTGCTGTGTGTGAGTCACTTGTCTAGGTGCTGGGAATTTGGTGACAGGCAAGCCAGACAAAGTCTCTATTATCCATGGGCCTTGCATGTCAATACAATTGGAGGGATTCAGAAAATAAGTGAACATATATATGATGAATTAGCTGACCAAATATTTATTTGGATCGTAATAAATACTATGAATTAAATAAAACAGGATGTCTAGGACTTCTTTAATTAATATGGTCAAAGACAACTTTTTCTGGAAGGTGACATACAATTCAGATCCTGAAATAAGAGAAGAACAGCTCTGACAGAGGGAGTCACAAAAGCCCTGGGTCAGCACTGAGCTTCGAGGAACACTTGGATGTCTGCAGTAGAGTGAGGAAAAGACTATAGTGAGTGGGATGGTCACCAGCACAGTAGTACATGGCACACAGGGAATTCCATGCTATTGTGATGCCTTTGTGCAGAGTCTGGGCAGACAGAGACCATGACTTCTCCACCCTCTGATACCCCAAAAGGCCTTGCCACAAGGACAGTGCTCCATACCACTCTATCTAACCTACCCAACCAAATCTGAGCAGGATCTGTATTTTAACCACTATACAGAGCATAGAAATTTAGAATTGAAAACAACGTGCTCTATCCATTTTACCAATAGCAAGCACATCACCATGTAGGGTAAGCTGAGGGATCCTTAGAGCAGCTTTTGGAGCACTGAGGGCTAGAAGGTTAGAGGAAGCTTAAGAGAGCAGGACTCTAGGCCTGATGCCCAGCCTTCAACTAGAGAAATTCTACAGGTATTTGCTTAACCACCACTCGTCTGTCTGTTGTACTGTGGTGGGTTGCATGTTACTATGATTCTAGAAGCTATGCCATCAGTATTTCAAATACCAGCAGAGTCACCAATGGTGGACAGTTTTCAGCTGGAAGTGCTCACTTGCCTATGCCAAGAAATTTGGAAGACAGCTAATTAGTCAATTGACTGGAAGAGATCCATACTTGTGCCCATTCCAAAGAAAGGTGATCTAACAGAATGCTGAATTGTCTAACAATATCATTAATATCACACACAAGTAAAATCTTGCTGAGGATAATTAAAAAATGGTTATAGCAGTACATCAATAGGGAACTACCAGATATTCAAGTCAGATTCAGAAAAGGATATGAAACTAGGGATAGCAGATGGATCTTGGCTGAAAGCAGAAAATAGCAGAAATACATGTGCTTGTGTTTTATTGACAATGCAAAAGCATTCAACTGTGTGGATTATAACAAATTATAGGTAATATTGTAAATAATGGGAATTCCTGAGCATTTAATTGTGCTCATGCAGAACCTGTGCATAGACCACGAGATTGTCATTCAAACAAGGGACACTGCATGTGTGAAATTCAGGAAAGTTGTTTTTAGTGTTCTGTCCTTTCACTGTACTTATTCAATCTGTGTGCTGAGCAAATAATCTGAGAAGTTGAATTGGAGGGTATATTGGTTACCTAGGGCTGCTCTAACAGGAAATACCACAAATGGGATGGCTTTAACAAACAGGAGTTTATTCTCTTAGAAACTTTAAGCCCAAGTTCAAAGTGCCAGTCTCTAGGGACTGGGTGAAAGCCCCTCAGCCTTGGGCTTCAGCTCTGCCTCCTGCTCCCAGCCCACTGAAGCTGGAGGCTTTTCTTAACTTAAGCAGCAGCTGGCTGCTGAGGCAGACAAACCCAAAGTTGGCAAGTAAAAAGGCACAGTCCCAATGTTACCAAACAACATGGCAGGCCATTGATTTAAGTCCACTAAAAGTCCCAAGATTGGCAGAGCATGGCAGGCTGCTGAAGCATGGCTCAGCTACATGCAGGGTTCAAGTGTGCCATAAGTTACAGACCATTCCCCAAACTATTTCTTATATACGGGAAGCAGACCACATCCCTAAAGCAGCTACTCAGCTATTTGTGGCAGATCCCACCATGGAGTTGATTGCCAGTCTCAACCAGCCACTCAACCAGGCCCAGCCAAGTTGACACACAACCTTAACTGCCTTGGAAGGATACTCATTAACAATCTCTTATATGCAAATGACAACCTTCCTGGCTGAAAGCAAAGAAGACTTGAAATACTTACTAACGAAGATCAAAAATTACAGCCTTCAATATGGATTATACCTCAATACAAAGAAAACAAAAACCCTTGCAACTAGACCAATAAGCAACATCATGATGAAAGGAGAAGATTAAAGTCGTCAGAGATTTCATTTTACTTGAATCTACAATCAGTGGCCATGGAAGCAGCAGTCAAGAAATCAAATGACTTATTGCATTGGGCCAATCTGCTGCACAAGTTCTTTTTGAAGTGTTAAAAGGAAAAATGTGCATATTGAAGACTAAGGTGCGTCTGACCCAAGTCATAGTCTTTTCAATTGCCTCATATGCATGTGAAAGCTGGATAATGATTTAAGAAGATGTAAGAATAATTGATGGGCTTTGAATTATGGTGTTGGTGAAGAATAGTGTGACTATATCATGACTGCTAGGAAAATGAACAAATCTGTCTTGGAAAAAGCACAGCCAGAATGCTCCTTAGAAGTGAGGATGGTGAAACTTTGTCATGTACTTTGGACATGTTATCAGGAGGGACCAGTTCCTGGAGAAGGACATCAGGCTTGGTAAAGGAGACGGTCAGCAAAAAAGAGAAAGCCCCTCAATGAGATGGATTGAAACAATGGCTGCCACAATGGGCTCAAGCGTAGCAGCTATTGTGAAGATGCTGCTGGACTGAGCTGTGTCTTGTTCTCGTGGACAGAGGGCCACTGTGAGTCCGAACAGACTTGACAGCACCTGAGAGCAATGACATCCTCACTCTATTCAGAGCTCATTCATACTGCTAAGAAGACCACGTGAATTCACAAATGGAGAAAATACAATTGGGAAACACACAAATGAGAGACTGTGACACTAAGATAACAATGAGATGTTCCATTTCCTTCTCTTCCATGAGTGCTGACAATGGTGTAGAGAAACCGTGATCTCATGCAGTGCAGGGGGCATTGTAAATCGATATAGCCCTTCTGGAAAGCACTTTGGCAATGTGACAAGACATAAACACGGCCATACTACCAGACCAGTAATCTCACTCTTGGGAATGTATCTTAAATAATCGAAAATATGTGAAAACCTATATCCATATAGATGTTTGTGGAGCTGTTGTTTAATACATTATATGGCAAGGAATTTCAATTCAATCTAACAAACAATAATTGAATGTCTACCAGTTGTCTATAATGAAGCGGAGTCCTTTCTCTCAATAATTCATAATCACAATTTAATGCCTTCACTCTTGTGAATATTATGCAACTACTGGAAAGCAGGCTATGCAGACACTAAGGGAATAAAATGAGTGTGATATATTACATTTAAAAAAACTGAACACAAGTATTACATTAACCACAACGTTTAGGAAAAGCTCAGAAGGAAATAAACCAGAATGTTAATAATGATGGGATAATGCATCATATTCTTCTTTTTCTGTACTTTTCTGTAATGTGGTTATATTACTTTTTAAATAAAGATAATAAAAATGAGGAGAGAAATGGAAAATAAAGTGATCATTGAAACAAGATGAAGATTAGTAAGGAAAGTATCAAATGCACTTAAGAATTTTTATTTATTAAAAAAACTTATAATTGTATATATTTAGTAATTGAGTGCATCAGCATTGTACCCTTTCACCATACTTATTCAATCTGTATCCTGAACAAATAATCCGAGAAGCTAGATTATATGAAGAAGAATGTGGCATCAGGATTGGAGGAAGGCTTATTAACAAGCTGAGATATGCCGATGATGCAACTTTGCTTGCTGAAAGTGAGGACGACTTGGAGCACTTACTGATGAAGATTAATGACTAGAGTCTACAGTATGGATTACACCTCAATATAAAGAAAACAAAAATCCTCACAACTGGACCAAGAAGCAGCATCACGGTAGATGGAAAAAAGATTGAAGCTGTCAAAGACTTCATATTACTTAGTTCTACAATCAACGTCAATGGAAGCAGCAGGTAAAACATCAAAAGACATATTGTAATTGGCAAATCTGTTGTAAAAGACCTCTTTCAAGTGCTGAAGAGCAAAGATACCTCCTTGAAGACTAAGATGTGCCTAATCCAAGCTGTGGTATTTTCAATCACCTCATATGCATGTGGGAGTTCTGGTAGCATAGTGCCTAAG
>NW_006921813.1:2917041-2943934 GCF_000298275.1 Orycteropus afer afer | reverse complement strand
ACCATTCTCTGGAGAAGGATGTCATGCTTGGTAGAGTGGAAGGTCAGCAAAAGAGGGAAAGGCCCTCAACAAGATGGTTCGACACAGTGGCTGCAAAGATGGGCTCAGGTATAGCGGGGATCATGAGGCTGGCTTAGGAAAGGGCAGTGTTTCATTCTGTTGTACATAAGGTCACTATGAGTCGGAGACAACTGAATGCACATAACAACAACAAGTAATTGATTAATACTAATGATTTGTTAATTTGATAAACTATTTTATTTTAATAGAAAAATTGTGAGAGATTTACTTAACCCAGTTCATAGAGTTTTTCATGATCTTACATAAATAAGAGTTACTCTGAAGCATGAGCTGAAAGAAATTCTGTGTTTTAAGGACACTGAATGTTCACTGATGTGGAGTTAGCTCCTCACTCACAGCCATCCTATGTACAATGGGACTGGACCATTGTGATCCATTGAATGGTTGCTGGTCGGTTTTCACAAATAGTTCACCAAGTCTTTCTTCCTAGTCCATTTTAGTTTGGAGGCTCGACTGCCATCTGTTCAGCATCACAGCAATAGGCAAATATCCACTGACAGATGGCTGATGGCTGTGCTTGAGCCACGTTGGCCAAGAACTGACCCCATCTCTCCACACAAAAACTCACTGCCATTGAGTCGATCCCGACACAAAGCCACCTACTAGGACAGAGTAGAACTGTCCCATAGCTTCTAAGGCTGTAGATTTTTTTTTTTTTTAAACCCTTGTTGTGCTTTCTTTTTCTGTCCTTTCTTTTTTAAATTGTGATTTGGGTGAAAGTTTACAGAGCAAATTCATTTTCCATACAGCAGTTCATACACATTTTGTTTCATGATACTGACCACAATTCCCCACAATGTAACAGCTCTCTTCCCACTTCCTCCCTGTGTTGTTCTTTCCTATTCATTCCTGCCCCCCACCCCCGGTATCTTCCTGTGCAAACACTGCCCTTCTGTTCTCTCATGACTGATCACAGTAAGGAGTGTATCCACCTGATGTACGTGTTTTTGTTGTTGTTATGTGCTGTTGAGTCAGCCCCAACTCATAGCAACCCCTCCTTGGGTTTCTGAGGCAGTATCACTATGGAAGTAGATTGCCCCATCTTCCTTCTGAGGAGTGGCTGGTGGGTTTGAACCGCCAGCCTTCTGGTTAGCAGTCATGTTCATGCTATATATCCTGGAAGCCACAGGTGTGAGTTCAGTTCCAGACCTGAAAGGTAACTAGGGGCCATAGTCCGGAGGGTCTCACAGGGCTCTGTCAGACCTGGTCTTTATTTGTGATTTCTAAGGCTGTAAATCTTTACAGAAGCTGACTGCCTCATCTTTCTTCTGCACAGCTGTTGTGGATCTCCTCACAGCTGGCCTTCTGGTTAACAGCCTGATGCTCTCCTAGGTCCTGGTGACACTGAGTTCCTCAAATCAACTGTTCTTAATTCACTGGGCTCTGCTTTTTCCAGGAGACCAAGAGACACCGAGTTCAATTAACACCGTGATTCAAAAACTCATAGGATCAAACTTTGAGGTTTTGAGTTTTTGTTTTGTCTTTTTTCTTTTTTTCCCCTTGTTTTAAGGCCATATAAAAGACTCTTTTTGCATGGTCATAGATTTTCCTTGAAACAAGCATGTGTGGATTTGAGCTTGTTCTACTCCTTTAAGCTGCCCTATCTTGCTATCCCATCTTGGCTGGGGTCCTTGACCCTTCATATCCTTTCTACTCTTCTTTGTCAGTGCTAACTCAAAACCTTGCCCTCAATGATCAAGTGACTGCAGGTGAGCCCAGGTACCTTTAAATAGCTGTTTTATCATCACATGCTTCAATTTCTATAACTATTTCTGTATCATTCATAGTTCTTGACTGCAGGCAACAAACTAATTCTGATCATCATTAACTTAACAACAACAAAGGAATTATTGGAAAGCTATCAGGGCTTACAGAATTAAATGGAGTTTCAAGGATCAGGAGTAGCTCTCATGGTATGAAGGTTAAGCTCTTTGGTTGTTAACCAAAGGGTTGGCAGTTTGAATCCACTAGCTGTTCCTTGGAAGAAAGATGAGGCAGTCTACTTCTGTAAGGATTTACAGCCTTGGGAATCTTATGGGCAGTTCCAAACTGCCCTAAAGGGTGACTATGAGTTGAAATTGACTCAGTGGCAGTGGGTTTGGTTTTGGGTTCAAGAATCAGGCTTGTAAAACATCAGGAACAAAAGAATTCTAAAAGCTTAGCTGTGGGATGGAAATAAAGATCTCCCGAACAAACCGGTAAGTCCAATGCTAGAAATAAATGATAGAAATTAGAGAGAATATAAAAACTAGAATGCTCCTGAGAAGCAAGGATAGCAAGACTTCAGCTTGCTTACTCTGGACACATCTTCAGGAGAGATCAGTCTCCAGAAAAGGACATCATGTTTAGTAAAGTAAAAAGTCATCAGAAACCTTCAAGCAAATGGGTTGATACAATAGTCACAGCTATGGACTCCAGCAAACCAATGATGATGAGGATGGCACAGTGCCAGTCAACTAACAACAATGAGCATCATACAAAAACAGCATTTGATTTCTAAAGTGGTGTTATCACTAATTAGAGGGGTAGCCTTGCATGAGTTATTTATACTTCTGAATCTTAAATCTGCCATCTATAAGATGAGGAAGCTGAGTAGAATGTTTAAACACGGCTACCTTCTTGCTTTCACATTCCTTAAGCCTATACTGAGAGTGTCAGCCTGCTGAAGACGCCCCTTGTACATCCAGCTGACACTGGCAGGAAAGCACTGCCCACGTCTGCTAAAGCCGAAGCAAGCATAGATCCTTCGTAACCCATGGCTCCAGACAGCCACTGTCTATCAGTTGGCATTTGTATGTCATGGGAAATTGATTTGCCTTTCTTAGTCTGTACCACACTGCTCTGCTTTCATGGGATGAGCAAAGCTAGAAAAGCCAAGACAACCTGAGAGCATCAGGCAAAGTCCTTTCTGAAAAGAGTTTTCAAGACTAGCTCTTGCCCTGCTGCTAAACATCCATTTGGCTTGTACAATCTCCCTGGTAACAGAGTACAATAAGCTATCATCTAGCTAGCCTGAAAGTTTTGTCAAGTGATTGAAACACATTTCAAGAACTCTCAGCATGATATTGTTCATTCAGTTCTTACAAGCCTTGCCTTTTGTCCTCCATTCCCTCTGCCCATACACCTGATGACTGTTACATTTCTATTCTGCAGGAATCCTCCAAATGGAACACAACGAAGCTGAGGGAAACCTAGAAAAGCCCTGGGTCTGATTTAGCTGGTCTTAATAATCAAAAGAGTCTGCAAATAGACATGTCAGAACCTTGCACAATTCAAGAAGCCCTGGTGGCCTGGTGGTTAGATGCTTGCTGCTAACTGTAAAGTCAGCAGTTTGAATGCACCAGCCTCCATGGAGGAAAGATGAGGCAGTCTGCTCCTGTGAAGATTTACAGCCTTGGAAATCCTATGGGGCAGTTCTACTCTGTCCCACAGGGTCGCTATGAGTCACAATCAACTCTATGGCAACAGGTTTTTGGTAAGCAATTAAAATCAGGTTAAGCCAAGGCAGAAACAATCTACTGAAAGAAAAAAAATCTTAAAAAATGAAACAAGTGTTTGTCAGTTTCTCTCTTCCATTGCAAAGGATCTTTTCACCAAATAAGATTGACTACGAGTATGAGTTAGGGTTAGGCCTGGAGACATGTATCACAGACACTCAAAATAATAGTGCCTGAGAGCAGGGATCAGCAAGCTACAGCCATGGACAAATCCAGCCTGCTACCTATTTTTGTAATCAACATTTTATTTATATATATAGTCACTCATTTGTTTATGCATTGTCTATGAATGCTTTTGAGCAGTTGCGACAGGGACAGTATGGTCCATAAAGCCTAAAATATTTACTATGAGACCTTTCATAGAAAAAGTTTGCTGACCCCTGCCTTAGAGTATAGAAGCCCTGATGGTGCACTGGTTAAAGCATTTAGCTGCTGACTGAAAGGTCAGTGGTTCAAACCCATCAGTTGCTCTAAGAGAAAAAGATGTGGCAGTCTGCTCCCATAAAGATTTACAGCTTTGGAAATCCTAGGAGGCAGTTTTACTTTATTCTTATAGGGTCACTCTGAGTCAGAATTGACTCCATGGCAGTGGATTTTGGTTTGGCCTTAGGATATAAATTTATTTCCCTCTTGCAAAGAAGTTCAGAGCTTGGCAGCGCAGGATTAAAATAGCAGCTCCACAGTGCCATGGAGTGCTGGTTCCCTCTGTCTTCCTGCTTTGACATTTGAGGGCGTGGCTTTCATTCTCAAGGTCACCTCTTGGTCCAGAATGCCTGCTGGGACTCCAACCACCATAGTTAAAACTTCAGGCCAGAAGAAAGAGGCAAAGCGGAAGAGCAAAGAAGGACTCCCTGATGAGTCAGCTCCTCTTAAACAGCCTTCCTGAAGTTCTACAAAACACTCCCACTTATGTTCTGTTTGCCAGGACTTAGTTAGTTGCCATACCTCAACGCTGGGGGCCATGTGCCCAGCTAAAAAGAAGTCTATCACTCCAGAGAAAAGAGAGAGTAGATGCTGGGTTTCACTACAAAGTACTTATTTAGTGAAGTTATGATTATCAAATTCAAAAGTAACCAATTCCTTTTCCTTTTGGGTGAAATTTTTTTAAGAATGAAAAATTTGTATTCTGGCATCATAAAAACTACTTCTTTTGTCCAATATTTTATCATTTGGTACATATTTGAGATGATTATGAATCAACCAGTAATCAATTAATTCTTCTAAGCAAGACTTGCTGGGGGACAGACGAGCAGAGAGACGATGGCTGTTCAGTGTGAGATGTTTCCTGAGGTGGGGGGTGTGGGATATGATTGAGTACACCATCAATAGCTCATAGGAAAGTCTTAAGACTCAAGATAACTGCCAAAGACCCATTGGAAAAACTGAGCAAGGTGAAGAAGAAGAGGCATGTCTTTGCGACCAGTGCATGTGAAGCCCTGGGGGAGCGAGAGAAAGCAATCATATGCAGCCTGGCTGAGCACAGGGTATGTAGAAGAGTGACAACAGATCAGTCAAAGAGGCCGGCATGGGTCACTCCTAGAACACAAGGGATCTTGGCACCAAGGCAGTACATAGCCTCTGGTTGGTGATGAGTAGGCTCAGAAGGTAGCACTTATGAGAGTGGCCCCGATAGATCTGTGACTCATAAAGATCCTCCTGGTCACAGTAAGATGGATTGAGTAAAGGTAGAAGGTAGAAAGAGGGAGAAGGCTCCCATTTACTCCTCTTCACATAGTCTGCAATTATATTTACATTAAAATACGATTTTATATTGTTATACAAGGAGATCCATTCACTCAACAGCTAATTAGTAAAGAGACATAAACTCACTGCCATCAAGTCAGATCCGACTCAGAGCGACCCCTCCTTGGGTTTCTGAGGTGGTATCACTACAGAAGTAGATTGCCCAATCTTCCTTCCGAGGAGTGGTAGGTGGATTTGAACCACCAGCCTTCTGGTTAGCAGTCAAATGCCTTAGGCACTATGTCACCAGAGCTCCTAGTAAAGAGACACAGCAGATAAAAATGACCTATATTCATTTAATCTTCACAGCAATCATATGAAGCCTCATCTTATGGATGAGGCAACTCAGGCTCAGATCTCTGGTGGCGTAGAACCTAAGGCACTTGACTGCTTACCAGAAGGCTGGTAGTTCAAACCTACCAGCCACTCCATGGAAGCAAGACTGGGCAACCTACTTCAGTAGAGATACCGCTTTGCTTGCTATGAGTTGAAATCAACTTGACAGTAGTGAGTTTGGTTTTTCAAGTGGAAGAATGCGGACTGTGCTAAGGTTTTCTGATTCCAAGTCCAGCGCTCTTTCTCCTGCACTATGAGAGCAACAAGCATTCCAGACTCAACCTGTCACTCCCAAATGCAGTGCAGGCAGTACTATGTGCATATTTTGGCAGTAACCTATCTTAGTGGCACTAGATATAGGAAAAGATGGAAGCATTTCCCTTCTCTTACTTTATGAAGCAAGATAATCTTTTATTAGTTGTTGGAAAATTATCCTAATAGGAAGAATCAAGTATATATTTTATTATTCTTTTGATTCAGTGCTATTGCAATTACTCAAATGCTCATGAAAAATCTTTGTTTCCCTATGATTCCAACTATTTATTTGATTATAGCCTATCTTTCATTATTTTAGTAGGGAGTCATAAGAATTCTCAAAATAGACTTGTTTAAAGTCTCAAATCAGATGAATTAAATATTATTTTTAATTTTTCAGTTGCTCTCTTAAAATTTCTGCCTTCTTAGAAAGAACTTTCCGGATATCCACTCCCCAGGCCCCATCATGTTTGAGTTAGAAGCTACCCTTCATTTCTTACCCTAGCCAACACTCTGCCACAAATATTTACATACCTGCATTGTGATTATTCTCATCTTTTTCTCCACTAGACTGTAAGACCCTTGAAGGCAGCAACAGAGCACTTATTGATCTTTAGATCTTCAGATCCTAGCAGAGTCACTGGCAAACAGTCTGCAATGATTGCTTGTGGATTAGTTAATAAAAATGGAGCAAAAACATTGTAACTAAACACATACAATTATATTTAAAATGATATTGTATCAGAATCCTTAGCACATTTGAAAAAGAAATTTTATCTTCAGGTTCAATTTTACTGTAAAAGAAAAAAGAGCTCTAGGAACAGCTTAACAAAAAAGGAAGTATTGCCATTGAGTCGACTCTGACTCATGCCAACTCTATATGTTAAAGGGCAGAACAGCTTCACGGGGTTTTCCTGGCTGTAATCTTTACTGACGCAGTTCACCAGGCCTTTCTTCTGTGGCACTGCTGGTAGGTTTAAGCTGCCAGCCTTCGCAGCTGAGTGCAAGTCATTTGTGTCACTCAGGAAACCAAGGTACAATTTGAGGGGCATGGAATTCTGAGGGGGCTTTTTAGGGTCCGTTTTGCTACTTGTTAAGACTTAGAGTCTCTATGCTTTTTAAACAATGATCCACTTATGGCTGGTTTGCAGTTCGTTTTCCCTCCTCTGTCACATCCCCCATAGACAGCACAGAGCTTGACAGGTTTAGTGAAACATTTTTGGTTTCTTACGTTTCTGTCTTATGAGATGTTATGTTGGGCATATATGCCTTTACAATTCGCCTTGATTTCTACTCTTTGACTGATCTCCGTGCTGGTCCTTCATTGTACAAAACATCTCCGAGTTCTGTTCTGAGTGGGAGCTAAACTCAAGGGACCTCCTGCTCCCAGGCACCCACACTCACAGCTCTTCTGCACTCATATGTCATATTTTCCTTCTCAACAGTGGATTGCAAATGCCTTCTGTACAGCACCTAGTTTTCATTTTATGATTCAGTTTTAAAGTGAAGGAGATATAATTATAAACTGATAAGGCATTATAAACTAACTAATCACCAATAGTGAGAAGTTATTATCCATTTGGTCACTTGCTCAAAGCATGTCGAAAAACATCTTTTAGAATTGCCTTAGCCCCCGTCCTTACCCATTGCCCTAAACCAGTCTCTTGACTCTATAATAACAGCTCTTTTAAACCTGACCTTTATTTTTTTCCCTCCTTTTCCTCTGTTTAGCTCAGTCACTTCCCTTCTTCTTTCATTCTACCCTTGAGTCAACAACCGAACATCTTCAGAGCTCAGAGAGCCTTAGGGGAGGTTTGTGGGGGAGAGTAAGGTAGAAACCCAGAGCAAGCCTTGTGCAGAGCAGTTAGGAGCCTGTGGCTCGAGTCCCTTTTTGTGGACTCATTTCTGTCCTGAGGGTCATCAGGGCTGGGGTGGGATGAATTCAGAAAGTGATAACTGCCAAGCTTCCAAGACTGTCTGTGTGGTCTTACTGTGGGTTTCAGAGAAGGTAGAGACAACAATGGGCTACAAGCATTAGGCAAAATACTTGGGTCTTCAAAGATGGGTGGAATTCCAGGTGGTTCTCAGCCTGGGACAATGCTGCACCCCAAGGGACATAGAACAATGTCTGGAGACATTTCTGGTTGTCACAGCTGGTAGGGAAGGGATTGTTACTAGAGGAGAGAGGCCAGGGATACTGCTAACCACCCTCCAGTATACAGATCAGTCCCCCACAATAAAAACATAACCCAACTCAGAATGGTTGAAATCCCAGCTCCATCACTCATTTGCTATGTGACTTATATAAGTCACTTGATTTTAACAAAGTCTCAGTTTCCTTGTCTATAAAAACAGAGATAACTCAGGGTGGTGGTGTTAGTGGCTGTCAAGTGATTACAACTTATGGCAACCCCATGTGTGCAGAGTAGAATGCTCTGTAGGGTTTCCAAGGCTGGAACCTTTTGGACACAGATTGCCAAACCTGTTGTCTGAGGCACTTCCCTGGGTAGGTTCAAACCCCCAATCTTTTGGTTAGTATTTGAGTGCTTAACTGTTTCACCACATAGGAGTAAATGGTACCATGTATGTGCTGTAACTATTTATTACGAATGAAGCAGCTAAAAGCAAATAAAGACAGGTTTTAAAAATCTGTCTGCAAACCACGAAATTAGGAAGAAAAACACATAAAACAATGGGCTTTTACCTTCCAGGAATTTAGAAATCTAAGAGTTTTCTTCTTGTTGTGTAACAAACTTGCAAAGCTTTTAATATTTACAGGCAAAGGCAGTGAGAGTCTTAGCAGGATGTGCATTTTTACTGTATTGATTTTACTTCACAGTAAAAGTTCTACCCAGTTTCTCTGCTATGTTCAGTTTTCTCACTATATTTATTGCTGTAGGTTAATTTCATCTCTATTGCCTTCTGATAGAAACTGATTTAAGACATGATGGTAAATCAACCTAAAAAAGCAATTGAACACCTTTCTGTGGTTGAACACTACTTCTCTTCTTCCTGCATCAAAGCTGCTTCCTTCTAGTTTCACATTCGTTGGCATCAGAGAGCATTTCCAAGCACAATGAAGAGTTTAAATCTTGTTTTGTAATTGATAGTTTCTGAAACTTTATTGTGCTTTTTGCCTGTACGACTCCTATTTGGTTTTACTGGTTATTTTCCATGTGTGTATCTTGGGGAAGTCCCAGGAGAGATGACTGATGTCCAATCATTCATTCACATATACGATTATTCACCTGACACCCAACAAGCACTTACTGAGTGCCTGTGTATGAGGCTCTGCTCCCAGTATCAGGGAGACAGCAGTGAGCACAGTAGGTGCATCCTGCCATCTGGGAGGCATGCTCTTCAGTGCCAAAGGAGACAACAGGAAAGCAAGGGCATGAGATAATTTCTGACATCACCTAAAAATGTGCCCCTGTCGAGTCAATTCTGACACATGGCGACCCATGTTACAGAGCAGAACGGTTCCATAGAGTCTTCCTGGCTGTACTCCTTACGGAAGCAGATGGCCAGGCCTTTCTTCTGCAGTACAACTAGGTGGGTTCAAACCAGCAACCTTTGGGTTAGTAGTCTAGTGCAAACCAATTGTGCCACACAAGGACATTTTGCTGACATTATATAAAGGAAATCAACAGCATAATCATTAGTTTCCTATGGATGCTATATAGGAGCTCTGGTGGTGAAATGGTTAAGGCATTTTGGCTGCTAACCAAATGGTTAGTGGTTCAAACCCATCAGCTGCTCCACAGAAGAAAGATGAATAAAGATTGATAGGTTTCCTAAAGATTTATAGCATCAGAAACCCAACGGGGTATCCATGAGTTGGAATCAACTTGATGGCAGTGTGTCTGGTCCTTGGTCCCACAAACTTGGTGGGTGAAAACAGCACAGGTTTATTATGTTACAGTTCTGGAGGTCCGAAGTTCAACACGAACCTCACCGGGTTAAAATGAAAGTGTTGGGAGGGGTGTACTTCTTTCTGGTAGAGCTAGGGGACAATCAGTCTTCTTGCCTTTCCAGCATGGAGATGCTGCCCACATTCCTTGGCTTGCACCCCCCTTCTGTCTTCCCAACGAGTAATGGCAGCTGAGTATTTGTTACACCACATCCCTCTAATACTAACTGTTCTGCCTCCCTCTTTCACATGTAAAACACCCCTCCCAGATAATCCAGGGTTATCTTTTTATTTTAAGGTCATCATTGCATTCCGTCTGCAACCTTAAAAGCCCTTTGATGTGGAATGTAACATACTCAGAAATACCAGATGTAGGATGTGAACATCTTTTGGGGAACCATAAGTCTGCCTACCACAACCATGTAAAAACAAAACCAAACCCACTGCCCGGAGTCAATTCCAACTCATGGCAACCCCAGGTGTTAAAGGATAAACGCCATAGTGTTCTCTTGGTTGTAAACTTTTCACAACAGATCACCAGGCCTTTCTTCCTCAGTGCTGCTGGATGGGTTCAAACTACCTCTGGGTTAGTTTTACTTAGGTCAGTAGTTGAGCAGAAACCATTTATGCCACCTTGGGACCTATACAAGGAGGTAGGAAGGGGGCTATATTTTCAGTGCCCTCTTCAATAGTTATGTGGAATAGGGAGTAAGTGGATCAAAATGATGTTCATTTGCTTTTTGTTAAATGATCACAGCAAGAGCTGTGTTTTCCTTATTGAGTAATGGTGAGAAGCAGGGTTAGTTTCAGCCCACCTTCCAGGTTCACTAAAGGTCATCTGTTGCAATGCAGAGACACTCAGGGCCCTGGCTCTGACGGGCTCTGGAGAGGACCATCCTGCATTTCCCTTGCTTCTCTTTGGGTGGTGCTGTTGACGTACACTGGTGAGAAGACTCTGATACGGTTTGCTAGGTTGTTACCTTCATGGAAGCAGATTAGTCTGGTCTTTTCTCTCACAGGTCCTCTGGGGGGTTCGAACCACAAATGTTTTGGCAAGCAGTCATGTGCTTAACTGCCGCACCACCAGTGCTCCTTCCTGGGGGCAGGGCCCCCTGATGGTGATCTTTTCTCACCTCTTCTCAGCAGAAACCTCTTCCTGCTGTTTTTCTGGGAGCAGGGCCACCTTGATTCAGTTACTGTAGCAATTTTCCTGAATGATAAAGGGAGATTTTTTATTTGAAGGTTCCTAAGACAGCATTTTGAAGATAAGGAAGCTGAATTTTAGAATAGCTGGGAAATGTATCTATAATGGTTTAGAAAGGCTTTTGATTGGTGAAGTGAGAGATTAGTCGGTTTTATGGGGTTGCTTTTGTGCAGAATGAATATGGCGAGTTTAATTTTTAATTTCTGCAGTGTTGCTCTATTTTATGATGTCACTGTTCTGTTGGATGTGTCTGAAGCATGTTATCCTTTCTCTTCACTAAATTACAGCCTTCCATTCCTCCAAAACATTTCATAAGACTTAAGCTTTGACAATCTAATAAGACCTAGCATCACTGACCCTCCCTGCCCCTGGTTATATAACAGTTGGCTGCGTATGTGTCACTTTGCTTCTCTGACTTGTATCCATCTATTGTAATCTGAATGCAAGGCTGAGCTTTCCATGCAACTGTAAGCTCTTAGCATGAAGGAAGGAGCCCATAGCTCTTATTTCGTGTGCATTTCTGCAAATGGCTTCAGATTTCTGTGGCCAGGAGTTGCTGAATTAAATGATTTAATAAAGTGTTGCTCAAAATTAGGTGGTGCAGTGGTGGAAGCATTTGGCTGCTACCATAAGGTCAACTGTTTGAGCCTACCAGCCGTTCTGTAGGAGAAAGGTGAGGCAGTCGCTTCTGTAAAGAGTTACAGCCTTGGAAACTCTATGGGGCAGTTGCACTCTGTCCTATAGGATTGGTATGAGTCACAATCAACTAGATAGCAGTTGCTTATGGTTTTTGGGTTTGGTGCTTGAAATTACTGTAGAATGTTGTTTTTTTTTTTAATTTCCTAGATAGCTTTACCTGAGCAACAGAACACTGGCCATGTCCATCAGAAAGATTAGAGTGAGAGAAAATTAGTCATTTCAAGTGGCTTCATTTGAGCCTTTGAGACGACAAACAACAACAACAACAACAACAACTTAATGCTATTGAGTCAATTTTGACTCATACCGACGCTCCTCCTTGGGTTTCTAAGGCAGTATCGCTATGGAACTACAGAAGTATATTGCCCAACCTTCCTTCCAAGGAGCGGCTAGTGGATTTGAGTCACCAGCCTTCTGGTGGGCAGTCAAATAAATGCCTTAGGCACTGCGCCACCAGAGCTCCTTTGAGAAGGCCAGCCCTGCCCACATGAAGATGAGAACTCTGCAGTACATTCCTTAACATGATTTCTCTAGACACTTTCTCATCTCATTTCGCATGGAGCTAGGTCTAAACAGAAATTAGGCTTCATGCAGCCATTTTCATCTCACTGTAGAATTGCCATTAACCTCTGACCTAGAAGATGGTAAAGCCAATTCAAAACATCGTAAACACATGCCTCAACTGACTGAAATTCTGAGGGGAAACCTGAGCAAAATATGTAAGACAATGTTAGGTCTACACTTAACAAAACAGGCTGTGTATTTACTTCTTTGTGTCCTTAACTTCTTTCTTACCACCACCCTAGGGGTTAAACAGGAGTCCTGGGTGATGCGATTGGTTAATGCACTCAGCTACTAACTGAAAGGTTGGTGCCTCGAGTTCAAGCAGAAGCATTTCAGAGAAAGACCTAGTAATCTGCTTCTGAAAAGCCAGCCGTTGAAAACGCTATGAGGCACAGCTTTACTCTGCTACACATGGGGTCACCGTGACTCAGAATCAACTGAACAGCACCTGGTAAACATCAAATAGCACTAAAAATCCATTATTTTATATGTTACTACCATTTACATAGGTAATAAAAACACATCCTTTGGAATCTGAATGCAAGGAAGAACCTGAGGGCTTTCATTCTATCATGGGAGCTCAAATAAATAGCCTCATCTCAGCTCCAGAGACAGGCAATCCAGCCAGTGACACTGTGTTTACAATGCAATTTGGAAGGGGTGTGTGTGTGTGTGTTTGTGCACGTGTGTTTGTGTGTGTGTGTGTGTGTGTGGTATAACAGCTACCAAAAACCAAACCCACTTACGATGAGTCAATTGCAGCTCATAGAAATCCTATATGACAGAGCAGAACTGCCCCATAAGGTTTCCAAAGCTATAAATCTTTACAGAAGCACACTGCCTCATCTTTCTCCCATGGAGTGCAAGGTGGGTTTGAACTACCAGCCTCCTGGTTAGTAGTTGAATGTGTTAATCACTGCACAACCAGAGCTCCTGTAATGGCTGCAGGAAATCTAAATGGAAACTTTGTTACATGTAGCTATAATGTTCACTTAGATAATTGCTTTTTGTAAACATAGTTTCTTACAAAGTCTTAGCTTGCTGCTATGGAAGCAATGACATTAACAGAAATAACATCGGTGCCACAAATCTTCAGGGATTTTTTTTTTTTAAATGGAAAGGAAAATTCTGAAACTAAAAATATACTTTTTATTTGCAACTATGGGAATACAAACACCAGAGAAACACAAGAGAACTGTAGAGTTGGGGCATGGAAGGTATTCGATCTGCTGGTTTTGGGAAAGGACAGTTCTGGGACGGGATCTAAGTATGAGGTCATTGCAGCTGGGGAACTAAAGTGAAAACTGCATTCACCTCAGTGCTACCTGGAAGGAGTGACTAGCTTCCCCACTTCCTAACACGACCCGTGTACCACTCTTAGAACGTAGGAGGGTGTCTGCCGAATGGCTCCTAAGTTCAGGAAATCAGTTATGACATCATGAACCCTGTTCCCATAGCAAATAGTTTTTAAACAGACACAACCACAGAGTACAGAGATATATCTCCTGCATTAATTGTCAACTGTCATTCTCAATTGACATTTACTTTACAGAGTTCAATGCAAAATGCCCAGATCTAAAAGTATTTATATGAGAAATATTTTCTTCATCTCAACTCCAAACATCAATATTGATTGGACTTCTGAAGGCATACTATTAAGATCAGTGGCCTAGCTTGTTTAAATTTGGCCTCTGTTAGCTTCACCAGGAGCTCTGGAAGCATAGTGCCTAAGGCACTTGACTGCTAACCAGAAGGCTGTACAAGCCACTCCTCAGAAGGAAGTTGGGCAATCTACTTCCGTAGTGATACTGCCTCAGAAACCCAAGGAGGGGTTCCTGTGAGTAGGGTCCAACTTGACAGCACATAACAACAACAACAGCTTCATGAGCCAAGACCATAGAGTTTTTCTACATGTTTGAACCTAATGATTTCCTGCTGACAGCTGTAAATTCTTCATATCAGAATGCTATCAAAAAACTAGATTACACAAGAAATCCTCTTTACATTAATGAGCTCTATACTTTCTTCTTCTTTTTTAAATCTTTTGCTTCCTTATGGATCTTAAATGTTTTTGGAGGGTTAAAAGGAGAAATGTTCTTCTCTATAGTTTAAATTTCCTGGGAGCTCTGGTAGCATAGTGTCTAAAGTATTTGACTGCTAACCAAAAGGCTGGCGGTTCAAACCCACCAGCCACTCCTCAGAAGGAAGATGGGGCAATCTACTTCCATAGTGATACTGCCTCAGAAACCCAAGGAGGGGTGGCTATGAGTTGGGTCCGACTCGACGGCACATAACAACAACAACAACATAGTTCAAATTTCCTGGAAGGCTAAGGTAGGCTTACACTGGGGAAAAAAAAAAGTCAGGACTTACTTGTGTTTTCTCTCATAAAACAGATGTTTGACATTCAAACCAACAAAAATCCCAATCCCCTGGAATCTGAAGTAGAGTAAATTGAGTAGTTGGATTAAGCCCTTCTATTGGGGGGTTGGGGGTAGGTGTTGGGCAGTAGCATCTATGTTTCCAGCATTGAGTATATTGTATCAAAGGTGTTTTTTCTTTTTTTGTTTTCAGCTAAGTTTTATATCAGTTAATTGATTTAGAAAAATATTATTTTAGATAATTGTGACAGGGAAAACATGATGTTTAAAGAGTAAAAACTACCTTGAGCAAGGGGAAAAAAAAGTTATTACTTAAAATAGATTCAGAACAACCCAGGCCAGAGTTACGTCAGCACGGCATTAGAGGCATTTGCCCACTAGCCATTTACAAAGGACACTGCAAAGTTCATTTTAACTTTTACGGCTTGAGTCACATCACACATGTGGGTATGTCAGCCTTCACTGACGTTTCGGATCTGACAATACGACTATGCAAAGTGGAGCAGTGGGAACTTAAAAAGAAAAAGAGAAATGGAACAACATAGTTGTGACATCTGAGTCACTTAAAAGCACAGTCAATAAATGATATAGATGATTCCTAATGATTTAGAGGAATGGAATTATTGAACAATTACACTGTGTTTCCATTGGCAAGTGCATCAAAAGCTGATGCCTCCAGCACTTTTGCTACCCATAAATTCCCATGGTTGATTTTTCTTTTTCTTCTTCTTTTGCCCTGCAATCTGTATTTTATTAAAGACTTTAGTTTGGAGAATTCTTTGTCGCTGACCAAAAGAACTCATGTGCGCCCGGGGGTGTTGTAACAGCACATTAATGCGATATTACATTAATCAATGACACCAGAGATATATGCTATTTTAAAAAGAAAACAATTGTAAAATCCACATGTGTGTTGTCTGGGCAAGTGAGATTCTGACTTGGCAAAATGTCATATTCCATATTCGGCTATCCTGAGAAAAATCCAATTTGTGCACTTTACATAAACAACCGAAAACAGTGATTGAACAAAGGTAATGTATTTATGTATCCATCATTTATCACTAAAATATATAATGGGAAAAGAATGAGACATGATGCCAAAGAGAAACATTCCCGTAACATGAATTAACAAGCTTCTAAAGATATTTATTGAAAGGATACATACAGCAGAACTGCATGAATAAATCCAATCTAGCAGCTCTGTGGACAGAAAAGGAGCCGAGCCATGGCCACAGCAGCTCTGAATACATGCCAGCCTGTCACCCTCATGTGGCTCTGTCTTTTATCCGTAAGGGGCTTGAAAGAGATTATCTGGATAATTGGTAGAAAGTAGATTTCATGTTCTGCTAGTCAAGCCTTGGTTCTTGGCTAGTCTGCTCAATCCCTTACAAGTGCACTGGGAATGAAGCCACAAGTGGGAATGTTTTTGAGCGAGGCCAACTGACCTGTCCTACAGCCCAGGGCTCTACTGGAGTTTGGTGTGCTACGTGGGATACATATGAAGAGAATTGGAAATTTTGGCCTGAAAATCTTGCAGAAAATCCACCTTCAGATCGAAGTTTGTGTGTGAATGAGAAACCCAATCTAGCGGTGAAATAATGGACAGTGTGTGGACAGTATAATGTTCCTTATGTGGAGCTGCACTCCCACTAGACAGCCTTGGGTCACATGGACCTTCTGCAAATAGCTTCTACTTCCTTTTCTCTTCTCAAAATCCCTATTGTCACTGTGCCTTCAGTCACCCTTTCTCTTTGTTCTTATTTCCAGAGGGAGACTTTTTTTTTTGCACCTTTCTAAAAATAATACCTCTACCTTTGCTCTCAATTGTACTCCCCACACTGTTCAGGATACTTGTTCCATCAATTGTCTCTACGGGAGATTGAAGATGGCCAAAGATTCTTTTCTATTCCTACCATTGAGAAGTGGCATCTAATTCCTTTCTCCTTGTATCTGGCCTTAGAGACTTGCTTGGCCAGTAGAGTGTAGTGGAGCGATTATGTGCTGAGCTTCTGAGGCTGGTTGTTAAGAAGGCTTGCAGTTTTTCCTCGGCTTCCTGGAACACTTCTTCGGAGCCATGATCTGCCATATAAGGAATTAGACTCCCTGTTCTTCTGGAGAGGTCAAATGTAGGTGCTTGGTTTACAGTCCCACACAGGTTTCCAGCCAGTCCCGCCAAGGCACCAGGCCATGCCTGCTGAGTACTAAGAATTGACCTCTGTTGATAATATGTGGAACTGCAGAACCAGCCAGCTGAGCACTACCTGAAATTCATACTTCCAAAACCCTGAGGCTTTAAAAAGCCGCTAAATTTGAGGGTATTAAATCATACAACAATACATAATTCAAACAGTCTCCTTTTTAAATTTTTCCTTTTATACTAATTACTTTCCTTCTACCCACAAATCTGTTCAGTATTTAGTTTTTCCCAGTTTTAAAATAAAATAAAATCTTCCCTCATTCCTACCATGCCATACCATAAATCTCTACTCTCCTCAGTAGTAACCATATTTGAAAGACTAGTACATAACCACCACTTCTATTTTCTTACTTCCCAAGCTTTTGTTGTTAGCTGCTATCAAGTTGATTCGGACCTATGGCAACCCCATGTGTGTGGCGTAGGGCTCCTTCGAGTTTTTAAGGCTGTGACCTTTTGTTAGTAGATTGCTAGGCCTGTGTTCTGATGCATCTCTGGGTGGGTTTGAACCACCCTCTTAGCTAGTAGCTGCGTACTTAACAGTCTGTGCCACCCAGGGGCTTTATACATAGCAGTCTGGCTTTCAACAGCCTCCATTCTAAAATGGCAGAGTTTTGAAGTTGGAAGGGACCTGAAAGGTTATATCATCCAGCCATATGTCCTCTATTGAATTCCCTCCATAAGGTTCCTTTTCAATAGTAGATATCTGGATGATCTCACAGGACATGGCACTTGGTGCCACCCAATGAGGCTCATTCTGTCTTTGGTTATCTGAGATCGTGTGGAAGTTCTTTCTGATTCTGCATAGGATTCTCTTTATGGTTTCCATCCATTGGTTCTAATCATTTTGCTTCTGATTATATAGATAAACCCTAATCTCTCCAATTTGGTGGCATCTACAATAGTATAGATAAGAGATGGATTAGGTAGCAATAGTAGAGACAGAAAGAGAACATACTGTCTACTTCTTCCAGTAGAACCTCTTAATGCTACTGAAATTTGGCTGTATCGTTAAAGTGATGTGTAAAGTCACAGGGTAAATTTCACTAATACAGTCTTTCTATAATGCAATTTGGGAGCTCTGGTGGTGTAGTGCCTAAGGCATTTGACTGTTAATCAGAAGGCTGGCAGTTCAAACCCACCAGCCACTCTTCAAAAGGAAGGTTGGGCAATTTACTTCCATAGAAATACTGCCTTGGAAAACCAAGGTGAGGTTGCTATGAGTCGGATCTGACTCGATGGCAGTGAGTTTGGTTTGGTTTGGTTTGATAATGCAATTTAACTTAGGTCTTGAGCCACCACTCTGTTTGGTAGTGGGATATGTGAAGATAGTATAATATAGTGGAATATGGAATGGTGCACGGTAGCATGATGGTTTTGAGTAGAGACTCTGAAGCCAGACTGCCTGATTTGAATTCTGGCTGCATTGTTTTCTAGCCATGTGACCTTGAGTAACTAACCTACTACAACTACAGCCACTTCCAGAGAAACTTAGTCATATTCAGTCATTTCAGTCAAATTCAGAACTAAAACATAGTCACATCTTCTTGTCCCGAGTTAGTATCTAAATTCTGAGAGCCTACATGTGTCATGACATCTGAGAAGATGCATGCGGTCCATTAGCTCCCTGTTCATGCTCATCTTTGTAGGCGACCTTTATCTCTACTGCTTTTGCTGCTGATGCTGTTTGTTTCCACAGCCTCCCACACATAGTTGTTGTTGTTGTTATATGCCATCGAGTCGGACCCGACTCATAACGACCCCTCCTTGGGTTGCCAAGGCAGTATCACTATGGAAGTAGATTGCCCAACCTTCCTTCTGAGGAGTGGCTGGTGGGTTTGAACTGCCAGCCTTCTGGTTAGCAGTCAAGTGCCTTAGGCACTATGCTACCGATCGTGTCTCTCGTTGAGGTCCTTCTGCTCCACCACCCCAGGCAGCTTCTGGGGACAAAGGGGACTGTAAGCTGTCCTCCATGGTGCCTGGACACCACAACCAGTCATTGCTGCTTTGCCATGCCACAGTCTTGCTACTTGTAAGGTTTCCTTATTAGGCATAGCCTCTCCTGCCATGATACTCTGGGAAGCATATCAAGGTCCCCTCTACTCTGGGATTTCCCCAAATTCATTCATTAGCTCCCACCCCCAGGGGCAGGAGGGCATGGGTACTTTCTCAGAGTCCTTTAGCACCTAACCTGTAGATTTTCCTCCTGCCAGCAGATAAAACATGACCTTCTTTGGGGCAACACATTTCTCAGACATCATCTTTTATTCTACTCACTTCTACTTTTGATGCAAGCAGTGTCTGGCTTTTGCACTGGACAGGCAAAGGAAACTTTAAAGAATTTCTTAAAGCTTATCTTCTTAAAAACCCTGTCTTGACATTAAAAGAAAAGCAAAACAAGACAAACAAATAAGCAAAACAAACTGCAACTAAACAACACCAAAAAGTGCAAAACCAAACGTATAACCCTGACTACTGACTATATTTTACGAGTTGCATGACCCAATTTTAGAAGTCAATAACCAAGAGTTTGCCTCTGTTTTCTGCAATTAGCTTGTCCCTGAATCTCAAACTCTCAGCTGTGGAGTAAAAAGGAAATACCAAGAAGGAAACAAAACAAAAAACAAACAAACAAAAAACACTGGCTAGAATTTTACATCAGGGTCCTGCTATAACTACACTTAATTTGATAGTGCTCACTTTAATCCTGAAAGCTGTTATTAAATTCATGGTACATCTTTCAATCAATAGCACAATAGGAATGAGGGAAAAATGTAATTCAGAGGTGGTTTCTATACAACTTGGTATAACTAAGTGTTTGAGAGTGTACACTCGTGAGTCAAATGGCCTGGATTTAAATCCTGTCTCTTCATTACCTGGTGTCCATCAGCAATTTACTAACTACCTACACCTTGACTTATCTATGTGTTAAACAGTGATAAAAACTAACTCATAGGTTGTTATGAAGACTATGTTAGTTCAAACATGTAGAACATTTAGGCTATTGTTTGGCACAGACAAATACTCAAATAGCATTGTTGTTATGTACCATCGAGTCGGACCTGACTCATAGTGACCTCTCCTTGGGTTTCTGAGGCAGTATCACTATGGATGTAGATTGCTCAACTTTCCTTCCAAGGAGTAGCTGGAGTAGCTGGGGGGTTTGAACATCCAGCCTTCTGGTTAGCAGTCAAGTGCCTTAGGCACTATGCTACCAGAGCTCCCCAAATAGCATTAGTTATTACTATTATATGTTTGATGTGGAGGGAAGGTATAGGAAAGAGGCAAAGATAATGCTATTAATCAGATTTATTGCTAACTTGCTGAAGTGGAACTAGAAGCATATCTTCTTTCCTCCAAATGAATGTGCCTTTCCTCAGAGAACACAGTCATAAAGTACGGATAAAACACAGACTCCTTTTAATTCCATCCTATCAAGATCTAGTGGGATAGAAAGGAGAGACTCCCCAGCCCACTGTCAAGGAGGGGAAACAAGGGTTACAGTTTTTCACCACTCAGGGCAGAATACAGGCTGGTAGCAACAAGAGAGGAGCAGCATTTGCTTCCGTGGGTACCTCCAGGTCTCTCAGATGATTTGTGCATCTCCCTCTTCTTATGGGGCCTGCTGGGGCTAGTCCTGCCTAACCATGTGAGGCCATCGCAGAAGGCTTGGCCATTCAGGTATAAGGAACTGCAAAATTTGAACTTAACACTAGCAAATTTAAATTTAAAGCTAGCATTGGTGCCTAAATCAAACTACTATTATTTTACAGTAAAGTTAATATTGGAAAGTTTTATTTTTAAGGTCTGCACACTTCAGTTACTTTGGAGATCAAATAAGAACATTTCATAATGAAGTGGTATTTACTTGGGGTTCCCTGTGGAATTGTCCTATGGACTCTTTGCAAACTAACGGATTCACTTTATTGACAAGAGCATCAAGGAAAAGGTGGTGATATTGACCGAGAATGACAAAAGGTTTGGGGGGGAGGGAGGAGTCAAACTTTGAGTTTTGGATGTGTTACATAAGAAACAGCTGTCAGAAATCCAAGTGGAACTATCAGGTAGGTCCAGAACTCAAATGAGACATAAATGCAGGAGCTCTGGGGACTTTTTTTAGGTGGAACCATGGGATTGAAAGAAATCCCTCCAGGAGAGGATGTGGAAAGCAGGGAGAGTTCAATAGAGGCAGAGGCTGGAAAGAAGCCAGAGAAGGGGCCGCTAGAAGAAACTGGAGTCCAGGGAGGGAGTTACCAGTTAAGTCAAATACTGCTCAGAATGTCAGATGCAGTGAGGGGTAAAGAGCGTCCATGGAATTGGCCAACTGAATAGGCCACTGATAATCCTAACAAACACTGTTTCAGTGGAGAGGGAAATCAGGATTCAGATACAGAGTGGGTTACAGAGTGAATGGAAGTCAGGCAGTGGAGACAGTCTGTGTAGATATCTCTTTGGAGGAAATTAAGTTGTAGGAGAGAAGAGAAATAAAGTTGAGAAATGTGGGCTCTGTAAAGGTAAGGAAGTACTGAGAGGTCAATAGACAGGAAGGGGACAAAATACAGAGTTCATTACAAAATAATTCATCTTGTCTTTAATGTGAACTAAAATCATTAAGTCTTTCTCCTACATGATATTATTGCCATAATCCCCATACTCTGTTATTAAAACCAGTCTTTAAAAAAAATATCTTTTCTTTATTCTCTTCAGTAGCAAATTCATCATCCACCAACAGCCTCAACTACCACATTTATGCAGTGGACTACCTAAATTCATTGCTTTGAGGTGCTCCCACACCACATTTTGAGCACCCCAATTGACATCTTGAGTCTCAGCAATCGTGAGAATTTTCTCAATCAGGTCTTTACTCCCCTATTTCAATGGACAATCACGTTTTACATTCAAGACCAAGTCCACCTCTCCTGTGATTAGCTCCGAACCCCTGTATTATCCAGGCAGTTTTCTCTGCCTGTGCAATCTACCTCTGTATTTCTCATGCATGATTCTATTCCTGCCTTCCTGTTTTCATGCTTCCAGCCAGAGGCAGCCCTCTAGACTTTTGTATTAATAGTGTAACTCATCAGCTCCATCTCCTACCTGGTTTTTTCTTTCATAATCGGTATTTTATTGGTTGTTTTAAGAGTCAGTCCAGAGACATTAGGAACAGTTTGTACACAATTCTTAGTGTACATACCAAGAATCTAAAAAGCCATTTGTTATAATTCTTTCCTATATTACAGTGACTTTCCAGCTTTAAATTTGGAGGCAATCATTTAATGGCAGGAGGAAGACTGACGTTAAGAGTGAGTTGATGAGGAGAGATGTGCCTTTTGCCACCAACACGTTCTTCCCCATTTCATTTGATTCTACCTTTCAAACTTGACCCAAAGCTTTGGAAAATTACTCACTTGGGGAAATCTTGATAACCCAATAATCATCCTAAAGTCAAACAAATTCTGTAAATGTGTTGCTAAGAAATTGAGTTGGCAGAATATAAATACATGGAAACAAAGTTGAAAATGTCTTCCAGCTAAGACACCTGGCCATGCCTTGTACGAGTTGGATACTTTACTTATTCCTGCTAACTAGCTCCCAAAATTTGAACAAGATGGGCAAGATTAAATGTCCTCTCCTTTGCTATTACATAGGAGTTGCACATTCAGGCTTTTCATAATGAAGAGATATTCTACATGACTTTTTTTTTGTATAATTAAATAACATATAACTCAAATATCACAAATTTTGTTGAAATCTGCACAATAAAAATGTTATCACTAAAAATAAGTAAATTTGGAAGCAAATTTCCCTTAAGAGGCTATCAAGTGCCAATATCTTCCATTGTTGATAAGCTGTTACATCATACGTCCCAGAATTCACAATTAAATATCACACACACTACACACTCAACTTTTCAACCTTCCACACAATGTAACAACATTATTAAGAGAAATGGACTACCACCACCAAAGGTGTTACAGCAGGTACACAGGTCTGACAAGAGAGCTGGGATGAGGGAGCAGTTTTCTTTAAGAAACAATTCTACTAAGAAAAAACATGAAAATGAAGCAATTTAAAATGTTCAAGACATTTAAATGGATGGCTGTGACTCAAAATTGCCATTACGTATGTTTTGTATTATGGGTTGTAAAAACTGGCCCCCTTCACGGAATGTTATACTGACACTCAAAACAGGCAAAACCTTCAATAATTCAACTCACCACTATTTTCTGGTTGGACCAAAAATAAACAACCAGCAAACGACTTCGACCTCTTAGAAAAAAGCAATTACACTTAAAAAATGGGATGATGTAGGATTTCTTCCTTCTTAAAAATGTTTCTGGAGCTACTAAAAAACTTGCATTACAAAGTAGTTAATAAAAATATTCCTCTAGATTGTACAAGGGAGATACAGGGACCACTGAGAAGATGTAAAAAACCAAAAGCAAACAAACCTCACACCCCTCAAGTCGATTTGACTCATAGCGACCCCTCCTTCGGTTTCTGAGGCAGTATCTCTACAGAAGTAGATTGCCCATCTTCCTTGCGAGGTGTGGCTGGTGGGTTTGAACCGCCAGCCTTCTGCTTAGTTAATCTCACTTGGCCTCGCCTCTCTCTCCTGCTTCCCTGCAGGCCGGACTCTGCTTGCTTTTGGTTCCTCCATATTCTGCAGGTTAATCCTCGTTAGTTTCTTGGTGAGCCACCTCGGCCTGTTTTCCCTCTGCTCTGCTTCTGCCTTTGGTTTGTGCATTTTTTTATCTGAAGATTTATCCTTTCCTCCTGCCTTGTTTGGCTTTGTTTTCACTTTTGCAGCAGTGGATTTAGCCAATAACCTCACTGATCTCCTTTTGGGCTCCTCCGCTGCCCCTTCAGCCTGCCAAGCTGACCTTCTTCTTGGGTATCTTGGCAGAGGGAAGGGTATGTGCCAGATGCCTGCAGATCACAGCCCACCTGAGCCTTTGCAAAGCTGGGATGCCTGGCTGTTTTCTCCTATGTTTTTCTGACCTAACTTTGGACCAAATTAACAGATTAATTTTCCTATTAATGTTACTGCTAAAAGACATCTCTAATTATGCCACTCTTCTGCTCAAAGTTCCTCACAAGCTCTCCAAAGATTGCCAAATTAATAGAGAATAAGGTACTAATATCCACTCCATGTTATGCTCACCAACCTACATTTCCAATCTCACTGCATGGCTATCATCTCCACAGAGAGGGCCCCTTATAGGCACCTAAGCTTTACCAATCTTTATATCACAGTAGATGCATTTGTAATGACCTTTGATGGAGAAAGTACATATTAACAAACAAACAAATAAAAACCATAAACTAGTCATGCTTTTAATTGAATTTCTAGTTTAATTTCTAAATCACAATAGAATAATGAGAACAGTAACTACCTTTTGTTAATTGCTAAGTGGGGAGTGATCTATATGCCTTATCAACAGATTGTCTTATTAATTCCACTGTAAAATAGAAAGAGGGAAGGAAGGAAGGGAGGGAGAGAGGAAGGAAGGATGAAGGACAAAACATATTTTAAAAAGAATGATGCCACTGTCTTAATTAACTTGTCTAGTTAGCTCAGAGCTTAAATTTGAACCTGTTTTTTCCTGGCCCAAAAGTTGACATGAAAAATGATACAGACATATTCAAAACTTGCTATTTATTTAGTCTGTAAACCATATTTGATGCACCCATAAAGTCACACTCTGTTTGGACAAGTTCCTCAGAATCCTAGGATCTGTCACACGTAGATTATGACTATTTTCTCCCTATACACTTGGAACTTTTAAGCCTTGGAGAGTTTGCTCTTGGCAGTTCCCTAAGCAGATCACTCTCTTCACCATTTCCATCTGTCAAAAGCCTCCCCTTCCCTTAGGGCTAATGATTTCTAATTCAGGAAACTTTCTCCCATCCTTCCAGTTGGATGTGCTCTACTGACATTTAGGCCTTCACGTCCACTTCTCTGTAATTAGACTTGTTTGAAAGACAAACTTGCTCAGGCCAGTGGCTTACCTTACTCATTTTTTACATCCTCTGCATCACTAGACACAGTGGGTACTCACTGAAGTTTTGTTCAATTGGCTCAAAAGCAAATTGCTAATGAATTCTTTAGATAAAAATGAGTTTTTCCAGTTGCATTCGTACAGAATAAACACTACTGCTTTAGAAAGTTAAGAATGTATTTAACTGGAATACAGAAATGAGCTCATATGAACAGCAAGGCACTGCCAAAAATTTCTTTTGTTTCTTGGAGGAAGTATTTATTAAATGTTTTATTATGGAAAATTTCAAATATATATAAAAAGTAAAAAGAATTGTATAAGGAACCTCCATTAACTCATCATCTAACATCAATGATTAACAACATTGTGCCAATCTAATTTCACCCACTTCCATTTTTTTCCTGGAGTATTTTAAAGTAAACGCTGTATCATTTCACTTACATATATACCTCAGAAAATATCTCCACCAGATGAGGTTTTGTTTTATATTTTAAGCATATGTCAAACTTAATAAAATTAATTCTAATTACTTAATATGATTTAATATCTAGTATTTGTTCAAAGGTCCTCAAATGTTGCAATCATTTTATTTGGAGAATGCCTGATTTAATAGTTAGGGCCGATTTAAACTCAATGTAATGCATGGAGCTAACTTCTGATTCTTTTAGCATATGCCTGGAAAGAGGAAAGGGGTAAGGAGAGATTATTTCTGAATTACCTAGTGTCCCTGATTCATTCCCTTCCCTTTTCTGCTACCTCAATGTTAGATTTTATCAGCACTCTTTTGTCAAAGAGTGGAAGGAAAACAAGGCATGGCAAAGACTGATTTGTCCCACAGATGTCTTGTCCCTTTCTTATATAATTTTGTTGGCACAACAGCAATGCAAGAGTGCAACACACTGCCATGGAGTCAGATCCGACTCATAGGGACCCCTCCTTGAGTTTCTGAGGTGGTATCACTATGGAAGTAGATTGCCCAACCTAATTAAAGACATTTTCTGGACTCTGTTGCAGTTAGATAGTTATGTGACCATTTGACATTTGTGAGCAAAAGCAAAAATGATGTGTTCAATTTCTGAGACAGGATTTAAGTAGAAAGAGGCATGCCTCTTCTTTCTTTTACCTCTTTTCTGATGGCTGAAATGCACGTGTGGTGTGGAAAGCCATCTTCAACCATGCAGATGAGGAACAACCCTAAATGTCATGATGGAAGTGCCTGGGGTCCTACAAGACCTCACGAAGAAGAGTTGGCTTGCCAATCTCCAGATCATCAAGTTCAAACTGCTTTTTGTTATAACAGCTGTGCCTATATAATACAGAAGACAAAACTCAACAATGTGTTATCATTTTTTAACAATCTAATAAGAAGTTCTGTTTCCATACCAAAGATAATCAGAAGTTGTTTGTATATGTTTCCAATTATTATTAGTAAGTATTCCATCCTGGAACATGTTGGCCAACTGACATTACTGACTATATACCAGGAGAACCACAGAAGCAAAGTAAAACATTTGACTGACTTTGGATTGAGGCAAAGTTCTGTTTAAATTCTCCTTTGCTACTCTCTACCTATGAAGAAGTTATTTAAACTATATGACTGCTTACAACTCTGTAAAATGGGAATGGAAGAGGTCCTTAGCTGATTAACTACAGGGAGTAAATAAGACAATGTTTACTAGTTGACAGAGCACCATGCCTGGCACATATAGAGGTATCCAGAAACAGTTGATTCCCTTCTCTGTGCACATACATTTCAAATACCTACTATTACTTCAGAAGACCAAAAAAGAATCGATGCCTTTCATAGAAAGGTGCATGAGAGGTACAGACAACAAAGATGAACCCATTTGCACACACAGTACTGCGTTGTCAGTGAAGGCGAACATGGATATACAGGTGGATAGATGGTTGGACAGGCTGAACTATTAGGTGTGTATATGCAAGGGGCTCTGGTAGCGTAGTGCCTAAGGCACTTGACTGCTAACCAGGAGGCTGGTGGTTCAAACCCACCAGCCACTCCTCGGAAGGA
>NW_006921813.1:2905425-2915981 GCF_000298275.1 Orycteropus afer afer | reverse complement strand
TTACTGCCTTGGAAACCCAATGGTGGTCACTATGAGTTCCAATAATAATAATAATAATAATAATAATAATAATAATAATAATTGATGCCTTTGAATTATGGTATTGGTGAAGAATACTGAATATATCACGGACTGCCAGAAGAATGAACAAAATCTGTCTTGGAAGATGTACAGCCAGAAAGCTCCTTAGATGGAAGGATGGCAAGGCTTCATCTCATGTACTGTGGTCACTGTATCAGGGAGGACCAGTCCCTGGAGAAGGATATCATGATTGGTAAACTAGAGGCTCAGCAAAAAAGAAGACTCTCAAGGAGATGGACTGGCACAGTGGTTGCAGTGATGGAGTAGAGCAGAGCAACAATTGTCAGGATGGTACAGGACCAGGCACTCTTTCCTTCTGTTGTACACAGGGTCACTGTGAGTCAGAACTGAATCAACAGTGTGTAACAACGACAACTATTACCACAGCCATTGAGGTCTCCAGTAGTCTTCCAAAATAGCAAAGTTATCATGGACCCTGAGATTTACAATACTGTATCAGATTTTCTTTAAAAGTCATTAAATCAAAATCCATGCGAGCCTCAGCCTACATGACCATAACACCAGAAGAACTAGATCGTGCCTGCCTACCACTGTCAACTACTCTGAAAGGGATCAGTGCAGAAGATCCTGGGCAGAGTAGGTGAAAATGTGGAACAAAACTCAAAGTTATAAAAATGACATGGCTTACTGGGCTGATAGAGATTGGTGAAACCCCGAGTATGGTCCCTTGTCACCCTTTGGGCCTGGAATTGAGCTCTCTCCCTTGGCTTCCAGTCAAATAGCAGGTATATAAGAGGAACATTTACACCAGGTAGGTATGCTCCTTAGAACAATCAATCATCGGAGATCAGAAGGTCAGTATTTGCACAGGGATATGGCTCAGAGGGCCGGAATGCATAGGAAAGAAGGACACAGAGAAAAGGCAACCACAGGGAGGAAGTGGGAAGAGAGCTGTTGCACCATGGGGATTGCAATCAATGTCATGAATCAAAGTATATGTGATCTGTTGTATGGAAAATGAAGTTACTCTATAAACTTTCACCCAATCACAATTAAAAAAAGAAGCCATTAAAGAAGCTATATAGTTCATCATTACTCTTTAATATTGCATAGTATTCTATTGTGTGTATGTCCCATAATTTGTTTATCCATTCATCCCTTGATGTGCATTCAGGTTACTTCCATTTTTTTGTTATTGTGAATGATGCCACAATAAACATGGGTGTGAATATATCTGTTCATGTCATGGGCCTTATGGGATTTCAGGGTCATGTGGTATTTTAATATCCAACATCTTAAGGAAGTGTCATACTGCTTTCCACAGTGGTTGTACCATTTTTTAATCCCACCAGCAGTGTATGAGTGTTCTAGTCTCTCCACACCCTAGCCAGCATTTGTTGTCTTCTGTTTTTTTAAACTTTGCTATTAATGCTGGAGTGACATGATATCTCGTTTTGATTTGCATCTCTCTTATGGCTAATGGAAGGAGCTCTGGTGGTGTAGTGGGTAAGGAACTTGGCTACTGACCAGAATGCCGGTGGTTCAAGCCCACCAGCTGCTTCACAGGAGGAAGATGAGGCAATCTAGTTCCATACTTATAGCCTTGGAAATGGGGTCACTATGAGTAAGAATTGACTCAATGGCAGTGGGTTTGTTTTTTTGGTTAATGGCTCATGGGGACCAGTCCCTAGGGAAGGATAGCATGCCTGCAGAGGGTCAGTAAAAATGGGGAAGACCCTCAATGAGATGGATTGACACAGTGGCTGCGATGATGGGCTCAAGCATAGCAATGATTGTGAGGATGACACAGGACCTACGCAGTGTTTCATTATATTGTACATAGGGTCACTATGAGTTGGAACCAACTCAATGACACCTAATGACAACAAAAACAATGGCTAATGATCGCAAGCATTCTTCATGTGTTTGTTAGCTGCTTAAATGTCTTCTTTGGTGAAGTGTCTGTTCATGTCGTCTGCCTATTTTTTAATTGGACTACTTGTCTCTCTCTCCCTCTCTCTCTCTCTCTCTCTCTCTCTCTCTCTCTCTCTTGAGGTGTTGATGTTTTCTACACATTTTGGAGATTACTCACTAGTCCAATATATTGTTGCCAAACATATTTCCCAATAGGCAGTTTCTTTTTTCTCTCTCTTTTGACAAAGTCTTTTGATCCACACAACTGTTTAATTTTTAGGATGTCCCAGTCATCTAGTTTGTGTGCATTTTGGTTATGTTTCATAGTGTATTTATGCCATGTATCAGGGACCCTAAGTGTGCCCCCATTTTTCTTTGATGGTCTTTATGGTTTGGGGTTTTACATTTAGGTCTTCGATCCATCTGGAGTGAGGGTTTGCACATGGTGTGAAGTATGGGTCCTGTTTCATTTTTCTGCAAATGCATATCCAGTTTTGCCAGCTCCATTTGCTAAAGAGACTGTCTCTTCCCCATTTAATGAGCTTTGGCCTCTTGTCAAAGATCAGTTGTCCATAGGTAGATGGATTTACTTCTGAGTTCTCAATTCCATTCCACTGGACATGTCTGTCATTTTACCAATACCAGGCTTCTTTGACTATTGAGGGTGTACAGTAGGTTTTGAGAACAGGGAGTGTGAGGCCTCGTACTTTGTTCTTCTTTACTAGTGTTTCCTTCATAACAACTCATAACATGGATGAACCTACAGGACACTATGCTGAGTGAAATTAGTCAATCACAAAAGGACAATTATTATATGAGACCACTACTGTAAACAGTTAAGAAAAAGTTTACACACAGAAAATTGTTCTTTGAAGGTTACCAGGGTGGGAGAGAAAAGAGGGATAAGCAACAACTAATGGGTAGATACTCATTAACTTGGGTAAAGGGAAAGGCAATATGCAATAAAAGGGAGGTCAGTCCAAAATGATCAAGGCAATGGAAGACAGGGAGGATCACAAGACTTAAATTCAACAAAGGTGAACACTATTACATACACAATCCTGCAATAATAGTAATAACAATAATTGATGAGTGGATACATAGATAGACACTCAAGTTGAATGGAGGTGGGAAGGTAAATGGGGCTATACCATGAATAGGTTTGACAGAGGTTATATCTACCCATGGGAGTCTGGTGGCATAGCGCCTAAGGCATTTGACTACTAACCAGAGGCCTAGCAGTTCAAACCCAGCAGCCACTCCTCGGAAGGAAGATTGGGCAATCTACTTCCGCAGAGATACTGCCTTGGAAACCCCAGGAGGGGTTGCTATGAGTCAGAAAAAGACTTTATGGCAGTGAGTTTTTCTACCCATATGTTTATATGTGCTGCAAATACATCCATGAATGAAGTAGACCATACAGGGGACAAAGTTATGAAAATGTCTTAGACATAACCAAACACCTTGAGGAAATGAGTTTCTGGGTATGGAGGCTAAGGACCATAGTCTTGGGGACCACTAAGTCCAACTGGCATAACAGTGCACAAAGGCAAGGTTCTACATTCTACTTTGGTGAGTAGTGACAGGGGTCTTAAAAGCTTATGAGCAGCCATCTAAGATGCAACTATTGGTCTCTCTGTGTCCAGAGAAAAGAAGAGTGAAGAAAATCAAAGACACAGAAAAAAATTAGTCCCAAGGACTAATGGAGCACATGAACCCTATCTAGCCTCCTGACCCTGAGACCAGAAGAACTAAATGGGGACTGGCTACTACTGCTAACCTCTCTTCTCTGAAAGGAATCACAATAAGAGGTACCAGACAGAGTGGGGAAAATGTGGAATAAAATTCAAAATCATAAAAAAGACGAGGCTTACTTGTCTGATGAAGACTGGTGGAACTCCCAAGAACATGGCCCCTAGACAGCCTCCAAGCTAGGAATAAAACTGGCAGCCAAATGATAGACAGACTTATAAGATAAACAGTAACATGAAGAGGGTATGCATTCATTAGAACAATCAAGCATATGAGATGAGTAGGACAGCATTTGATCAGGGTAGAGCTAGGAAGGTGGGAGGGAAGGGAAAGGAAGAATGAAGGAAGGGGTTGGACGTAGGAAGGAAGTGGAAAGAATGCTGTTACATTGTAGGAATTGCAGTGTATGTCACAAAACAGAAAAAAAGAAGCTATGCAAGATACTCATAGATGAAGAACATGGCCCTTCTGAGGATTATGAAGCAAACGGAATATTGTATTAGGATAACATTCACTGATATAACACACATACTCCTCATTTATTTGCCTCATTTCCATGACAGGAGGTGTTCCTGGTCTGCACTGAGGCTCTGATACAACCATTTATGCAAGGATCCAGATTACAAAGCTATCAGTTTGGAAACACAGGAAGAGAGGATTCAGTAAGAGGTATTTAGAGTCTGAATCCCTGGGGTGCAAATAGTTAACAAGATTAACTGTTAACTCTACAGTTAGAGGTTCGAGTCTACCAAGAGGTGTCTTGGAAGAAAGGCCTGGTAATCTACGTCTGAAATATTGGCCATTAGAAAGCTCTATAGGGTACAGTTGTACTCTGACACACATTGAGTCATCAATGTCAGAATAAACCATGTGGCAAGTGGTTAATTTATGGGCCATTCATGGAAGTGGTGCACATAACTTTCACCGACATTACACTCTCCCATAAGTCTCCTGGCTGGACATAACATCAAGGGACGCTGGGAAATGTAGTATGGCTGTATGCTGAAGAAGAGGAGAAGGGTGTAGGGATCAGCTAGCAGTCTCTGTCTTGAGCCATTGACCTGAAAGATAATTTATTGGACAATTTTCTTTACCTTTGACTTGAGTAGTGAGACAATAATACTCTTAGAAAAACTTGCTCAAATAGCTCTATGAACAGTGTCTCACAAAAATATTTCTATGCAAATTTAGTAAACATAATTTTACAAAGAATTGATGAGAAAAAAATCCCTGAACACCTCAGAGTACCTCAGGAAGTAATAATTGCTTTAAAGAAAGTTTTAATGTCAGAAAACCCTAATTGTTTTGATTAGAAAAAGATTTAAGCCTTTGGTCATTTCCTATAGAACAAAAAGTACTTTTGTTTAGGGAGAGAGTTGAACTTTGACTTTTATGGCATTCTCAAGAGTCATTAACTTCAAGTTGTCTTTTCCTAAACAATGATGTCATAGTTAGTGGATCAACAGCCTGTAGTTGGCCACACACACATTCATCACAGCCATTGTCAGAAGCTCTGAGATACACAGTGAAACTTGCAAACAGGCTGCAGATAATTATGTTTTTCACTCTAATAATATTTCCAGAAATAAAAGAAATTACACATTAATAAAGCAATAAAACTATGCAGGTAACCATGAAAACTGCTGTAAATTCAATAACATTTTACAGCCCTGAAGACTTTTTTTATTTATTACTGCCAGTGAGATTAGAAAAATTTTGAGAAAGAACTGCGAAGCATCATTTCGTGAACTTTCTTAGCACATTATAATGCCAGCTTCACTGCAACACTTGAATATGCCCTGCTGGTTCCTACATGTGTATTTATCTTGAGTGATAGTCAAGCCTGGAGCCCACAACCCAAAGTCTTTGATGACATCTGATCAGAGCACTATCTTTCCAACACACGTCTTATTTAATCTATTTTCTAAAATACATATCCCTTTTTGAATCCCAACAAAAATAAGTGTTTTATCTTTAACCACATGTCCACAGAAATTTCTGAAGACTCTTAAACATCTGGCATGGATTGAATGGTTTCCTCCCAAGAGACATGCTGAAACCCTAACCCCCAGCACTGTGGACATGACCTTGTTTGGAAATAAGGCTTTTGAAGATGTTATCAGTTAACATGACATCATACCAGAGTAGGGTGAGTCCTAATTCAATCTTAGTGCTATCCTTATAAAAGAGGTAAGCAGCCTCAGAAAGGTAAAGGAAGGACTCCATGGGATGTTGCAACTGCAAGCCGCAGAACGCTTGGAGCTACCAGAAGGTAGGAGAGAAGCACGGTACAGATTCTCCTTCCAAGCCTCAGAAGGACTCAACATGACTGACACCCTGGTCTTGGACTGCCAGTCTCCAGAATCATGAGACAATAAATGTCTGTTCTATATACCCACCTATTTTTCAGTATTTAGTTACAGAAGCCTTGGAGAACAAATAACCCATTGTCATCATGTTCCATTATGACTCCTAGGACCCATACAAGACACAGTAGAACTGTCCCATAGGGTTTTCAAAGCTATAAATCTTTACAGAAGCAGACTGCCACGTCTTTCTGCTATGAAGTGCCTGGTGAGATTGAACAGCTGAGTCTTAAGTTAGCAGCCTCATACTTTAACCACTGTGCCACAAAGGTAGGTGCCTTAGGAAACTAAGACCATATCTACATCAGATGCTTAAACTCTGAATGTTGGTAAACCCCAATAATGTCAGTACTTTTTCTTTTTCTTTTTTTTTACAATCTAATAAGAAGTCCTGTTTTCAGAAAATAAGACAGCCGTATCATCTAAGCCATATAGTCTTTCATTTGATCAAATCATGGTTTGTTTTTTTACTTTTGTGGCTTCTGATATGTCAAGAAACGAGAACTCACACATGGGGAAGGGCATTTTATGTATTTCTTTTCCCTCTAGAAATGCTCAAAAGAAGTAACTGCTTTTTGCTATTGTTTCTTGCATATTCGTCTGATTTCTCCTTTTTATTTATAAGGTAACATTTAGATGAATATAGAAAAAAAAAATTATTCTGGATGACAGTGCGTGAAGTGTTAGAAAGAGCACCAAAGGCTATTAATTGTGTAGTTGGGAAAATATCTGACCCTTCAAGGGGCCTATGTCAGACGTAGCACCTCTTTCACTGGGAGAAAATGGGGGTCATAAGGAGGTGAGGTTGGTAAGGGAAAAACAATCTACCCCACAAACACTGGCACCCAATCTGCCCTGGTTTCTGGCTCAAAAGAATGATGGAGCAATCCATCTTCCTTCACCTAAAAATGGCCACGTTGATGAGAGGTTTCTTTATTGTATTTCTCTTTGCAGGCAGGTTCCTCTCTTTCTCTGGTTTACCTCCTTGCAGTCATTTTGCCACTCTTCAGTATGTGTCCCACTTCCCTCTGCTTTTCTGATGAGACGTCTCTGTGGTCCTGGAGGCTGCTGACACAGCTCCTTCCTGCAGTATACCGTGCCTTTGGCTTTCTGCACCATCTTTCTCTTTGAGTTACTCTCCACCTCTCAGGGCTCCTGCTTCCCTTCACTGGCCCCTTCTAAACACTCCCTCAGTACCGGGGCTGCCAAGTCTCTACTCTCAGCCTCTTCTTCTCTCCTGTTATGGACTGAATGTGTGCACCACCAAAGCTATGTTGAAGTCCTAATCCCTGGTACCTATGAATGTAACCCTGTTTGGAAATAGTGTCCTTGAAGATGTTTTAGCTAAGCTAGAGTAAAGTCATAGTGGAGTAGGGTGGGTCCCAATCCAACATGGGTGGTGCCTTTATAAAAACAGAGCCATGTGAAAAAGGTATCTACATGCCAAGAAACACCTAGGGTTACCAGAAGCTGGGAGAGACAAGAAAGGATACTCCCCTAGAGCCTTTGCAAAGAACATGGCTCTGCTGACACCCTGAATTCAAGCTCCCTGCCTCCTGAACTTGTCTTAAAGAAGTACAGCCAGAATGTCCATTAGAAGTGAGGATGGTCAGAGTTCAATTCACCTACTTTGGACATGCATCAAGAGGGACCAGTCCCTGGAGAAGGACATCATTCTTGGTAAAGGAGAAACCAAAACACCAAACCTACTGCCATCAAGTCAATTCTGACTCATAGTGATTGCCTTTGGGTTACTAAGGCAGCAAATCTTTACAGGAGAGTGCCTCATCTTCTTTCCACAGAGTAGTTGGTGGGTTTGAACTGCTAACCTTCTGGTTAGCAGTCAAATGTCTTAGGCACTGTGCTAAAATTCCTTTAGTAAAATAGAGGGTCAGTGGAAAAGAGGAAGGCCCTCAATAAGATGGGTGACAAACCGGCTGAAACAATGGGTGACGATTGTGAGGACAGTTCAGGAGCAGACTGTACTTCTTCCAAAACAATCTAAAACACAGCATAAATCCAGGCTGCCCCTATCCATCCTTCCACCTCACTCTAGAGGAGTAAAGGGGGAAATACTAGTCCAACCCCATTCTCCACCCCTCCTCAAAACTCTTCAATAGCTCACCAAAGCTCTTCAGATAAAATGCAGTCTCCTTGGCCAGGGCACGAGGGCATTTTTGATTCCGCACTAGGTGGCCTATCCAGCACCCATGCTGTTCTGGTTACCTAGTGCCGCTCTCACAAAATATACCACAAATGGAATGGCCTTTACAAACAGGAGTTTATTCTTACAATTTGGAGGCTTTAAGTCCAAGTGCAAAGTGCCAGGCTCTAGGGGCTGGGTGTAAAGCCCCTCAACCTTGGGTTACAGCTCTGCCTCCTGCTCCTGGCCCATTGAAGCTGGAGGCTTTTCTTCACTCAGACAGCTGCTGGCTGCTGAGGCTAACAAACCCAAGGTTGACAAGTAAAAAAGCACAGTCCCGATGTTACCAAACCACATGGCAGGCCATTAATTCAAGTCTCTTGAAAGTCCCAAGACTTTCAAGGCAGAGCATGGCAGGCTGTTGAACAACAACACAGCTACATGCAGGGTTCAAGCGTGCCACAGGTTAGAGATCATTCCCCAAGGCTTTCTTTATATACAGGAAGCCAACCACATCCTTAAGGCAGCTATTCAGCTGCTCACAATAGATTCCACCATGGAGTTGATTTCCAGCCTCATCATGGGGAACACTACATCCAGCTGCCCAGCCACTCAACCAGGCCCAGCCAAGGTGACACACAAACTTAACTACCACACATGCATTCCATGCCTCTCCACTGCAGGCGGACCGTACTTCCTGCTGTTTGTACAACAGGGCAGAACATCCTGACTCTGCACGTAAGAGTCCTCCACCTTGCCACTCTTATTTATTTATTTTTTTACTGATCTCTCTAGTGGTTAAATCAAACCATTTTACTCATTTAAAACTTTTCGATGTGTTTTACTTCCTAAAAGATGAAATCTAAACTAGTTTTGCTAGGCAGAGCTCTCCCAGATCCTGAGCTCCTGCTTACTACTGTCTCCACACTCAGGCTGTGCTGCACCTTTGACTCCCATTTCCAGATGAAGACTCAATTCCTTTGAGTTCCTGAAGTCAACATGATGCAAATGGATAAGTGCTAACTGCTAATGGAAGGGTTGGTGGGTTGAGCCTCCCAGACTCTTTGTGAGAAAAAGACCTGGTGATGTGCTTTTGTAAAGATTCTAGCCTAGAAAATACTATGGGCCAGTTCTACTTTGTCACATGGGCTCACTATGCGTCAGAATCTACCCGAAAACAATTCATAACAACAAAGTCAGCATGGATGGCTACTGCTCCCCAAATCATTGTATGCATTTTAAATTTCCAATCTCAGCTCCTTAAAACTAGTCCCTCTTCATTCCTGCGTTCTTCCTTGTAGCTTTAATTTTTTTTTTTTTTTTTTCCTCTTGACTGGCTGTTGTTTCTCAAGAGGAGCAAATTAGTAGCCAGTACACTAGCAGGCACAAGCGTGTTAAATAAACCTCTGCTGAACAAATATCCATGAATGGCTTAGTCTCACACTGTCACTTCTGCACCTTTCCCAGGTGATGCCCATTTCCTACCGATCACCCTAAGGAGCTGCTCCCTGGTTGCAGAATGAATTGAGGAAGAAGATCCTGCTTCTTTGTCATTCTGCTCTAGATCGCTGACGTGGCAGATGTGCCCTGAGAGCCTTGGGGTGCTGCTCCCATGGCACTGTTGACTGGGGGGCACACTAGCATTCTTCCCGACAAGTGGGAGAGGGACCAAGGACACATTCACGTTCTTTAGGGACTCTAGGGTTACTGCAAGCTAGGCAACCACAGGAAAACAAGTGTTAGTTAAATAGCAGGATAAAAATGACCTTTAGGTTTCCTTCTACAACATGCAACACACAACTTGAAATTCTCCAAATAAATATGTAGATTAAGGAAATTTCTCAGTACAGGTCTACCCACCCCACTCACCCCCAAGGTATGATCACCTAATGAAAAGTGTCATATACAGAAAGAGTGGTTTGTTCGTGACTTTCCCCTCCTCCTGGTCAACAGAACAGGGGATAGTCAGGAAAAACAATTAATCACTTGCAATTCTTCCCAGCCTCTCTCCTGTATTTTATTTACTGACCACACTCAAGTAACTTATTTCTCTCATATATCCTTTATTCCCCTAATTCTTTCTCCTATCTCTTCTGAATCATCAAGAGAAAGTTTATTTCCTTGCTTCCCTTTAAATCATATAAGTTCTTTAAGGCTCAGTTTCTCCTTCTGTGAAATGGGGACAATGGTAGGGTGCGAGGAGTCAGAATAGAATTGTCCTCCTTATGGTTTTCAGTGGCTAATTTTTCAGAAGTAGATTGTCAGGCCTCTCTTTAGAGGCACCTCTGGCTGGATTCACACCACCAACCTTTTGGTGAGCAGCTGAGTGTGGTAACTGT
>NW_006921813.1:2902771-2905030 GCF_000298275.1 Orycteropus afer afer | reverse complement strand
CTCTCTCTCTGTCTCTCTCTCTCTCTGTATATATATGCCACACACATGCACACACACGCACACCCCAGCACATATGACTGAAAGAAATATGATCCTCATTGAAACCTCTTTTCTTTAAAAAGCCAACTCCATTTGTAGAGTTCTGAAAGATGGTTTCCTTTTCCCCAATACTCTCCTTGATGTTATCCTACAACTCCTACAACAACTGGTGTTCAGTGCATCAAATCTCTTCAGATGGTCTCTCAATTCAGGTGGGATATACTCAAGGTCATATTTTGGCTCTCATGGACTTGTTTTGATTTTCTTCAGCTTTCACTTAAACTTGCTTATGAGCAATTGGTCTGTTCCACAGTCAGCCCCTAGCCTTGTTTTGACTAATGATACTGAGCTTTTCCATCATTTCTTTTCACAGATGTGGTTGATTTGATTGCTGAGTATTCCATCTGGTGAGTTCTATGTGTATAGCTGCCTTTATGATGTTTGAAAAAGGTATTTGCAATGAATAAGTTGTTGGGCTTGCAAAATTCTATCATGTGCTCTCCAGAGTAATTTCTATCACTGACACCATATTTTCCAAGAACTTCTTTGTTTCCAACTTTCACATTCTAATAATCAGTAATTCACAATACATCTTGATCACATGTTTGGTCAATTTCAGAGTGCAGAAGTTGGTAAAAATTTTTAGTTTTGTCATTTATGGCTTTAGCGGTTGGTGTGAAAATTTGAAAAATAGTTGTATTACCAGATCTTCCTTGTAGACTTCCTTGCCTACTTGTGGATAAATCTTAAAATGTCCTTTTTGATGGTGAATGTGACATAATTCCTCTTTGTCATTCCTAATATAGTAGATCACAAAATTGGCCAATTCAAAATGGCTAATTTTCCTACATTCATACTCCATACATTCCATGTTCCAATTATTAATGGATATTTGCAGCTGTTTCTTTCATTTTAAGTCATGCAACATCAGCAAATGAAGGTCCAGAAAGCTTACTCCATCCATGTCATTAAGGTCACCTCTTTGGGCAATCTACTTCCGTAGTGATATTGTCTCGGAAACCCAAGGAGGGGTCGCTATGAGTTGGGGCCAACTCCACGGCACATAACAACAACTACTACTACTTTAAGGAGGCAGCTCTTCCCCAGTTGTATTTTGAGTGCTTACCAACCCGAGGGGCTTATCTTCTGGCACTATATCAGACAATATTTCCCTGCTATTCATAAGGTTTTCAGTGGCCAATTTTTTTTTTTTTTTTTTTCCAGAAGTGGACCTGGCCATGTTGTTCTTCCCAATCTGTCTTAGTTTGGAAGCTCCATTGAAACCTGTCCACAATGAGTGACCCAACTGGTATGTGAAATACCAGTGGCGTAGCTTTCAGCATCACAGCAACACACAAGCCACCTCAATATGACAAACGGACAGAAGAGTGGTCAGACATCATGATAAATGGAGAAAAGACTGAAGTTGCCAAGGATTTAATTTTACTTGCATCCACAATCAACACCCATGGAAGAAATCAAAGAACATATTGTATTGGGCAAATCTGCTGCAAACGACCTATTTAAAGTGTTTAAGAGCAAAGATGTCCTTTGAAGGTTAAGGTGTGCTCATTCCAAGCCATCACTTCAATAGCCTCATATGCATGTAAAAGCTGCAAAATGAATTAGGAAGAGTGCCGAAGAATTGATGCATTTGAATTGTGGTGTTGGCAAAGAGTATTGAAAATACCATGGATTGCCAGAAGAATGAACAACTCTGTCTTAGAGGAAGTACAGCCAGAATGCTCCTTAGAAATGAGAATGGCCAGATTTAGTCTCCTGTGTTTTGGTCATGTTGTCAAAAGGGACCAAATCCTGGAGAAGGATATCATACTTGGTTAAGTAGAAGGTAAGGGAAAAAGGGGAAGACCCTCAACAAAGTGGAATGACACAGTGACTGCAGTGATGCACTCAAGCATAGTGACAATTGTGAGGAGGGCACACTGTTTCATTCTGTTACACATAAGGTTGCTCGACAGCACTAGCAACAACAATGCGGAACAATTCTGCTTGGCCCAGGTCTCTTGCTCAGGGGTTCTGATTGGTTCAGTCTGGGGTGAGAATCAGGTACTATTTCTGTGTGTATATCAGGTACCATCTGTATGTGTGAGTATACATATATATGTATGTATGTATGTATGTATACACACATATGGGAGCTCTGTTGGCACACTGCCTAAGGCACTTGACTGCTAACCAGAAGACTGGTGGTTCAAACCC
>NW_006921813.1:2899493-2902356 GCF_000298275.1 Orycteropus afer afer | reverse complement strand
CATCCCAAGATTCTAGGAAAAATGAACTAATAGTATCATTTTTTAAGAAGATTAAAAGCATAACACATGTGTCAGTTATTAATCTTTGAAAATATTTATGGAGTTAAATGGTCTGTAACTAATTAGAGACTGCAGTTAATGGGGGTTATGGGTTTCCTCTGAGTTATATGAAATAAAATATAAATCTTTTATATAACTCTATTTCCTACAGAAAGGAGTTGTACTTGTCAGTGGGATTTTAAAATTTTATTTTATTTTCTTGGACCTCATTACTTTTCCATAAATTCTATAAGTAGAATTACAATGATGTGAGTCACAATATTACACTTTTTAAAAACTTCTGCCAATACGGCTTGGAATATAAGGGATATTTTTTAAAAATGGCATTTGGGAAACATGGGAATGGAGAGAAGGCAAGAGAAAGAGAGGTTAGAGAAAGGAGACAGGCACAAGAACATACATTTGGTTACATTTTTTGCTTTACTGGCATTATAAGAGCAAAATTCTCCTGGTATCTCATTCATATGTTCAGACAACTCTGGAAGTGCAGATGCTTAGATTTCAAAGGTTTATTAATGAATAAGTTATTTGGAATGGGAACATATTTTCCCCCACAAAAAAATATTGTTATATAAGTGGTAATTAATTTTCTTTAAGACTAGCTCATAAAGTCTTCTTATTTTGTTTTGAAGCCAAAATACTGTGCATTTACAATGACAAATGTAGACTCCACTGTTGAAAACTTGTAGATCTAAAGAACGTAAAAGCCATAAAATCAACTGTTGAATTGCTTAAAACTTAGTATGAATGTTGGCCCTGGAGGGAAAGCAGGTTTCATTTGAGGAGTCTAAGGATGTAGAAAGATCAACAATGGTCTCAAACACAGCAGTGATTGTGAGGCTGGCACAGGACTTAGCAGCACGTTGTTCTTTGTACCCAAGGTCAGTATGAGCTGGAACTGACTCCACGGCACCCAACACCAATAACGCTGATATGTGAGTGCAGGCTGAAGGGAGCAGCAGCCAGTCTCTTCAGGGTCTGGTGCTACCTCTGTGCTTCAAGCTGGTCAGCTGAAAGCAACACACTTAGACCATGTTAGCGTGTCCTCAGTAAAAGACCTTCTTTCTTTCTTTCAACAAATACTGATGGAGCATGTACTCTCTGCTACATGCCCCTTACTGCTTACAATAGCAAGAAAACAGAAAGAATGCCTCTTCTTATGCAGTTTATAATCTAGTGGGGAAACAATCAGATAATTTCACAAATAGATGACACACGATTCATCTGTATTTGTGAAAAATTATTTTAAGAGCATTAAAGACAGAGGTGTAGTCACAGAAAACAGTGCCTGCACCAAGCACTGAAATTACTCCCCCGCAGGGGCACAGTAGGAGTAATGAGTGCACAGGCAATTTCTAAATTGTGGCCCCCCACCCAAATTCAGGATGGACAGATGCTGATGATGGCAGTGACGTTGACAGAAATGCCTTCCTTCTTCTTTTCCAATTGCCTCCTTCAGTCAGGCATCTTTCATATTTGTGGCACCTTGAAATGTCAATCGGTGGCCCATCTGGTGTCCCCTTATACTTGCACCCAGGGGCAAGTGGCTCCTCTACCCCTTCCCTCACTAAGCCTCTGGGTGGCTATCATGCTTAAGGAAAGCCATTGGGTCTTACCAAGTTGGTAGAAATTGCTCAGTGGTGCCCCCCTTGCAAGTGACACCGAGGGCATGTGCCATACCTGTTGTCTCTTAGATATGTTTCTGATTAAAAGCCTTGCATATTTACAAAAATTGATGATGGTACATATAGGTGATTCTGGGAGGGTGGACACAGTCATTACAAAATTCCTGCTCTGGGCCAGCTGTGTACATATGCTATCTCATTTAATCCTCAAAGTAGCCCTGAGCTGGAGGGATTATTAGTACCAATTCACACACAAAGAACTGAGAGTTGGAGAAGATAAGAAATATGCAAAGAGAGCAACAATCTGCAGCAGAGCCTGGGGTCAAACCAAGTCTGTCTGCTTCCAGTCACTTTGTGCTAATCTAAGCTTCCTGTTCTGGAAAACCACTATGGAGATATTTCCAAGTACTGTACTCAATATGCTTTATATAAGAATTCATGCGAGCATCTCCTCCTAAAAAAGAAACAAAAACAAACCCATGGCCATCGAGTCAATTCCAACTCATAGTAACCCTAAAGGACACACTAGAACTTTCCCAGCAGAATTTCGTAGGCTGTAAATCATTATGGAAGTAGACTGTCACAGAGCAGCTGGTAGGTTTGAACCCTTGATCTTGTAGTTACTAGCTGAATGCTTTAACCACTGCATCACCAGAGTTCCTTCCTCTATATATGTATACAAATATATGTACATATATATATGCATATATATATAGATATGCATACATACATATATATGTCTACTTTGTGTGTGTGTATACACACACACACACATATATGTATACGTACATATATGAGGGGAGCTCTGGTGACATAGTGCCTAAGGCATTTGACTGCTAACAAGAAAGCTGGTGGTTCAAACCCACCAGCCACTCCTCGGAAGGAAGACTGCACAATCTACTTCTGTAGTGTTACCACCTAGGAAATCCAAGGAGGGGTCTCTATGAGTTGGATCCAACTCTACAGCAATGAGTTTGGTTTTTTGGTATATACATTGGAGCTCTGCTGGCATAGTGCCTAAGGCATTTGACTGCTAACCAGAAGGCTGGCAGTTCAAACCCATCAGCCACTCCTTGGAAGGAAGATTGAGCAATCTACTTCCGTAGAGATATCACCTCAGGAACCCAAGGAGGGGTCGCTATGATTCAGAACTGACTGAAAACAGTGAGGTTTTTTTT
>NW_006921813.1:2882803-2898905 GCF_000298275.1 Orycteropus afer afer | reverse complement strand
TCTACTTCTGTAAAGATTTATGGCCTTGGAAACCCACTGGGTATCAAAATGAGCCTGAATCAACTGGATGGCAGTGCGTTTGGTTTGGTTTGTTATATATATATGTGTGTGTGTGTGTACAGGTGGTACAGTGGTTGAAGTGCCTGGCTACTAATTGAAAGGTCAGTGACTCAAACCCACCAGCCACTCCATGGGAGAAAGATATGGAAGTCCACTTCAATAAAGATTTACAGCTTTGGAAACCCTATGGGGCAGTTCTACCCTATCCTATAAAGTCACTATGAGTTGGAATTGACTCAACAGTGTGGGTTTGATTGATTTTGATATCTTAGAGGTGGTTTTGGCTTCTTTTAAATTTCTGTAAAAATAAAGACAACATTTCCAATGCAACATTTTTTTGTGTGTTCAGTGAGACCAGTTACATCAATCATTGCACACTCTACAACCATTACCAATATCCATTGCCAAATTTTCCATCACCATAACAGAAACTCAGTATTTCCACTTCTGTCTGATTTTTCATTCTGTGTTGATTTTCACTACCCTAAGCATTTTACTGCAAGCTCCATTGTCCTTTTGAAAAGCAGGCAGAGTACGCCTTGTGCAAATGGAAAGATGAAGATGATGCCTTCCAGAAAGTAAATTCATTAACACTTTCTCTTTGTGTACTCCATAGGACCCTGAGGAGGCCCTTCTGCTAAGGAGTGAGCAATATGTATTGACTGATTGTTAGTTGATAACAGTGATTCTGAAGGGCAGTTCTAGTTATTTTTAAGAGAACTAAAAAGTGGATGACGCTGACTTCATATGTTTAATTTCACTATGAGACTGACAGCTTCCTTCTCCTTAACAGTGATTTATCTCTCAACTTGCTTTTGCTCATCATCCATAAATGGAATATGATGGACAATGGTCACACCAGCAGGTATCATCCTCCTCCCACATGCCACCTGCTGTGTGATGCACTTTCTAGAAATCGTCTACTTAATCCTCACACCCTACTTGTTGTTGCAAGTTGCTGTTGAATAGATTTCGACTCATGGAGACCTGTGTGTACAGAGTAGAGCTGACTTTTGGGAAGCAGAGTGTCAACCCTGTCTTCCGAGGCACCTTTGAGTGGGTTCAAACCAACTCTTTGTTCTATGTACACATAGACAGGCACACTTTCTTTTATTGTGCCTTGCTTTATTGCACTTCATAGATTTTGTATTTTTCACAAATGGAAGGTTTGTGGCAACCCTGTGGGGAGCAAGTCTGTTGGTGCCATTCTTTGGAAAGCATATGTTCACTTCCTATCTCTGTGTCACATTTTAGCAATTCTCACAATATTTCAAGTTTTTCATAATGCTATTGCACATTTAATAGGCTACAGTATAGTGTAAACATAACTTTTTAGGCACTGGGAAACCAAAAAATTTGTGTGACTTACTTCACTGCTATATTTGCTTTATTGTGGTGAACTGGAAGTAAACCCACAATATCTCTGAGGTATGCCTTCACACACACACACACACACACACACACACGTTTGAGAGTTATCTGGCAAGATAAGACATGGAAGCAAAGAAGACCAAGTCCTATCATGTTAGAATAAAGGTAGAGGAAGCTCTTCCCTGGGGTTTTAGAAAGAAGGTCCCCATGGAGATGTGTTAGGGTGCAAAATAAAGTTTTTCATAAGAAAATGCTTTACAATTTATTCACTTATACATAAAAAAAATCTCTTATGATTCTGAACAATAGGATGGTGAGATTTTGATAGGCAAGGTGACGATATTGTCTGATTACATTGTTTACTTCCCTCATATATAAAATGTTTATTGAAAGGTAGCAAACATCAGGAGGGGAAAGGCAGTGCATGGGAGACTGGCTGAGTGCTCAGGTCTGAGGGACAGCAAAGTGTGCACAAGGAGACTCAGGGTGTCCACAGCTTATTGGCCTGGTCTCCCCTTTTTATTGTGTCTCTTGGCTCCTGCAATCTGTGATCTGATATTAAATGCTAGAAGTCATAGTGCTCCTTTTTTGTGATGTCCCTGTCCCATTTCTCTCATTTTTTTCATCCCTGCTTCATTTACGAAGTTGAGAAGTGTTTGGGGATATTCGAGAAACTGCTCTCCAACTGAAAACACGTGAAAGTTTTTTTTTTTTTTTAAGGAAGTGTTGTTGTTATGTACCGTCGAGTCGCACCTGACTCATAGTGACCCCTCCTTGGGTTTCCGAGGCAGTATCACTACGGAAATAGATTGCCCCATCTTCCTTCCAAGGAGTGGCTGGTGGGTTTGAACCACCAGCCTTCTGGTTAGCAGTCAAGTGTAGTACTACGATTTTCTATCATGAGATATGCCTCATATGTATAGCTATGCTGGACAATAAGGAAGACCAAAGAAGAAATGATGCCTTTGAATCATGATGTTGGTGAAGAATGAACAAATTTGTCTCTGAAGAAGGACAGCCTGAATGCTCCTTGGAAGTGAGGGTGGAGAGATTGTGGGGTTAATTTGTGTTGAAGTCAAGCTCAGTGGTTTTCCATTAGGTTTTTCTAAGTGAATTTATTTGCTTTTTTTTTTCTTTTTTTTCCTTCCCAATTACCTACATATGGTAATTGTAGTGACATAGGTCACTTGAAGAGTTCTGGCACAGGAAACTCAGATTCTATTATCTTACCCTATCTTGTTTATCTGTCTTAATTGTGATTTCCTTTAAACTGTAGTTGCTGTTATTAGGTGCCATGGAGTTGGCTCTGACTCCTAGTGGACCTTGTACAACAGAACGAAACACTGCCATCAAATCAATTCCGACTCATAGCAACCCTAGAGGACAGAGTAGAACTGCCCCAAAGGGTTTCCAGGGTTGTGAATCTTTTTGGAGGCAGACTGTCTCATTTTTCTCCCATGGAGCAGCTGGTGGTTTAAACTGCCGACCTTTTGGTTAGCAGCCGAATGCTTTAACCACTATGCCACGAGAGCTTCTTCAATACAAATCACTGCCAGTAAGAACTGTTTTGTAAATACATGATCACTTTAACATAAGTTGCTATATAGAAAGTGAACAGTTTTATAAACAGCTATAATTTTGGCTTTTAGCTTAGTTACTGTTGTAACTCTACAACATGATGTGTCTGGAAGACTTGAGCTTATAAGGAAAAAATGTCTTCATTTTAGTGATTTCAGTTTAAATTTATAGAAATATCAAGTTACTTATTGAAAAAATTTCAAGTAAAAACAACTGTTCTGGGAAATTGCTACTGACAATATGTTGCTCTGATCACGCAAATATGTGTTTCCCAAGATTAGTTAGTGAGGACTACCAGCATTTCAGAAGTCCCTGGGTGGGGAAATGGTTAAGCACTCAGCTACTAGGCAGAAGATTAGTGGTTTAAGCCCACCCGGAGGTGTCTAGGAAGACAGGCCTGGAGATCTGCTTTTGAAAAGTCACAGTCCTCTCAACACCTGAGGTCACCATGAGTTGGAATTAGCTTGACAGCAAACAGCAACCAGAATTTAAAAAATAACAATGCTCACAGGTCTCTCCCAGTCTCCTCACAGATCACTGGAGGAGTTGAATAGCTTTTTATTTGTTTAGGAAATAGAGAATCTAATTTTGAATGAAAATCTGAAACCCAGCTTAAGAGAATATATGCCTTGCTCCTTAGCATTCTTCTAATGTCCCACCTTGACTGCCCTGACCTTTTGGAGTGTCTCAGGAACTCATGGCTGTGGAAGCAAAGTCAAAGGATGGAAGGCTGACCTCCCAAAGTCCTACCAAGCCAGGAGCCCGATGAGTGATTTCCAAATAAGGTGAAAGCACAGCATCATTATCCAGATCTCAAATGTCAGCCAACTTCACCAGCATGAGAAATGCAATCAGAAGGAGACATTGCACACCAAGATAAAGACAACACTCAGTCAAACAGAAAACTGTATGGCAACGATGACCATAATAATTAACATTTTCAAAACAGCTACAGAAGTTTACTCTATGGGCATGTATTCTGAAGCAAAGAAATGTTTCCCTCTTTCATTCTAAATTGTGTGACTCAAGATACCATCTACTGGGCAGACATCTCTTCCCACCATCTTTCCCTTATCTGCTAATTGTATCTTCTCCCCTACAGTCAGTTTACCCATCATCTTAAGGATGGCACCTCCCATCTCTCCATTTAAAATTTTACCCTTTGAGCTCCTTCCTTTCCCTCAGCAAATGGTAGAAAAAAATGCCTAAGGGAAACATCAGTGAGATGCCAGTTTTCTCCATTACCTAATTTTCCAACATGTTACAAAAGTGCCACTAATAAAGAGTGAGCATCATTCCTTATATGTATTAAAATCTAGTGGCAATCCAATATTGAATTAAGAAGCCCTGTCTTAACAATGCTTGAATGGCTAATGAAATGGCACTTCTTGAAGGTCCATATTTCATTAACTTGGCAAAAATCCGTTCCAAGGTCATTTCCAAATGCTCGTCTTGTGCAGTGCAGCATACATGGAACAGCACCACCATGGCACCAGGTCAATCCATTAGTCATTGCGGGAGTGAGCTTTCTGTGGAGATGCAGCCTGCTTCAAAGTCAGATGGGCTTTTGAAAAGCACGCCAAGGAAACTTTAAAATTTGAAATGTTACAGACAAATAAAAAGGACCTAACAGCTTTTAATTGTCTACTAAACTCGCAGTAGAAGGTTGCTTTTCATATTTTGATGAAAATATAATGTATCTACCCAGTGTGAAAACAGGTTAAAAATGTGGTAAGTGAATTTGTGCATATGTCTTCAATTGAGGGAAGTGCTGAGTGCCAGACTTCAGCCACGCGGATCATACTGCAGGTCTGTGTAAAGGCTGAAAGTGGTGGGATCTAGTTGCTAGAGCTGCAAATTAAACAAATAAATGAGACACCATGGAATGCAGCAAAATATCTGTGGTCTGATTAGTTCATATTTGCCATATGTGTGAATATTAGCAGGCAAATGTTGAGTTTAAGTAAAGCTCTGGTTTCCAATAGGTGCAACTGAGGGGAAATTCTTAAAAATAAAAAAAGAAGAAGAAAGATTTGAGATCTTTACTCAAAGATCAATGTTTTACATTATATACACGCTTTTAAGGAATTTCATTAATTTTTTATGTTAGGAGTATTTACAAATTCACTGTTGCTAAAAATAAAAGATTTCCACCAGGGCAATTTTCCTTGAAGCATTAGACAGAGTTTGACAATAACTTGCTACTTAGTTGTGATGATAAGTCAAAATCTTAGCTATAGGGACCTTCTTGTTTTGTTTGTTTTAACCAGTTGTCATGGAGTTGACTCTGACTCATGGTGACCCCGAGTATCTCAGAGTAGAGCTGGGCTCCACAGGGCTTTCAATGGCTCAATTTTGGGTAGAACATGACTGGCCTTCCCTCTGAGGCATCCCTGGGTGAGCTCAAACCCCAGTCTTTCAGTCAGCTGCCTAGTGCATGAACCGTTTGTACCACTCAGGAACTTGTATTTTCTTTGAGCAGATGTCTATTTTTTGGGCCTACTAAGTGGCCAGGTGCTGCCACTTTGCCATCCTCCATGCTCAACCTCATGAAATCCCATAACAAGCTATAAGTTCCTCTTTAGTAGAACCTAGTGGGGAAATTTAAAAAGACTGCTGAGCAGAGAACTCTGTTCTGACTAATCTGTTAAATCACTTATACTAAACTGCTTTCACAAAATAATAAAACCAGAGAACAACTTGAGAGGTTCTTTGGCTCAATCCTCCTTCCTAGATGACTCAGATCTCAAATGTCTGCCTCTATTAGAAGTGTGAAAGGCAGGAATGGAGAGGGTCTTTATGAGTTAACCTCATGGGGGAAGAGTAACAGAGCAGAAAGACACACCATATGTAATGATGGTGGCAGGGTAGGTGTAGGAAGGAATGTTTGCTAATACCAATCTTTTTATCGTAACACATACAGATAGTAGCAACACCAGCAGCAGGGCTAGATACATAGTATAATTAGATATATTACCAGGCCATAGGAATTAATTTACTTATTAAGGATAAGAGGTGGTATTCAAGGGAAAATGACCACTAATCAGTAGGAGCTCTGGTGGCACAGTGCCTAAAGCATTTGACTGCTAACCAGAAGGCTGGCGGTTCAAACCCAGCAGCCACTCCTCGGAAGGAAGATTGGGCAATCTACTTCCGTAGTGATACCACTTCAGAACCCAAGGAGGGGTCACTCTGAGTCGGATCCAACTTGATGGCAATGAGCTTGGTTTTTGGTTTGGTTATGAGATATGCTCAGTGAAATACAAGGAAAATTTTTCTTTAGAGGCATCTCTACAGTGAGATGTTCACAAGGCTCCATGGAGAGACATCCTGTGGTACAGTACATGCTGTGGGATCTGTCAGCTCATATTCCACTCCTAGCTCGGCCACTCACTAGCCATGTGAACTTGGACAAGTTGCTTAACCTCTCGAGGATAAGATGGATGCTGGACACCTGGAGTCTGGCAGATATAGTTCTGCTATCCAATAAGGGAAGATTGATCCTGAGAAGTGTACATCAATGAGCTTGACAAGAATGGTGTAAGTTCTAGAACAGATCAGTGAAGGACCACAGTATGAACCTTAAAAAGTTAGGCAGTGATCCTAAGGTGCCAGTGTAGGTTCACTTAGAGAAAACCATTTTATTTCCTTCCCAGTAAGTGTTACCATACTGAGAGTAAGGAAATATGATAGATATCAATTCTTCTTTCTCCCCTTTTTCATTCTTTCTTTTTTTTAAAAAAACATTTCTTGAGACCTACTATATGCCAGCACTGAGCAAGATGTTGGGAATATGCAAAGTAGGAGGCTAACATCATATACTTACCCTCAAAGAAAATCTAGTCCCAGAAAAGTGTAGAAAAAACTGCAAGTCCAGTGTAAGAGATACTATCATAGAGGTAACCACTGGGTAAAGAAGCTCAGAAAGAAGGGAGAGTCAAGTCTGTGATACAAGGGGAGAGCTGGCTCATGAGCAGAATCCGACAGCACATACAGCTTTGACAGCAAAATGAGGGCTTGGGCGACACCCAGCTCTGGAGGGCCCTGGAGAATAGTGTGGAGGGGCCCTGACAGATCTGGCTGGAGGTCTGTTATCACCACAGGTTAGAAGGAAGAAGTCCTGGAGAAGAATCCCCTAGAGAAGAGGTAGAAATGGGCTAAGTGAAGTTAGTCAAAACCTCAGTTTCCCTAAAGGACCAGGCAGTTTGGGGACAAATACAGTAGTTTTGATTCAGAAACAAATGAGGGGGAAAAACATCAAGTGGGTTGCTTACATTTTGCCCTTATTTCTCCTTAGTTAACCAATTTCCTAAATGATTTGTATAAAAAGGCATTGCATATAAAGCAATAATGGGGAAGATTATGATACCTGGTATCACCATGATCTGGAGCCAATTTAGAGATTTAGAACAATGATTCTGGACTCTCAGAAAAGTTTACTTTTTAACTTTATCTAAACATGCCCAACACAATGACCCATAAAGAACTTTAAATATCTAGGATCTAGCTAACTTGGGATAAATCAACACCTACCCGTCACAGGTGAGTTTTGTACCCATGACACCACCCATTTGTGTCAACTCCAGCCCCTAACCTTTTACCTCATGAGATCCCTTGTCACACAACTCCCTCTGTCAACTTGTTGTTGTTGTTGTTGTTATTTGCCATTGAGTCGGCCCCGACTCATAGCGACCCCTCCTTGGGTTTCCGAGGCAGTATCACTACGGAAGTAGGATTGCCCAACCTTCCTTCCGACTATACACACTTAACTAAATAATTCTCTGTTTCTCTGATGCTGGACACAAAAATCATTTTCAAGAGCTGCTATTGCTGCCCCCCCCTTCCCTTCTGCTACCACACACCAGTCTTGACCTTAGGACTCCACCATCTTATCCAAGAATGGTTATGATGTGGATGAAATTTACTGCTCTGACCAGTCAATTATCTTGTTATTGACTTTACCAGTGTTTAGTTACTAAATAGTCTCAACTCAGTGGCATAAACTCGGGCATTTCAATTCAAGAAAAAGAATACACCATCTATGTTCAATCACACTGTATCTAATCAATGATCCCCTAATTCTTTACATTTTGGCTTCCTGATAGCCCATCCTGTATTCCAACTGAGTTTACTAAGATGTTGTTCATTAGGAATATATGTAAGGGTGCAAACAACAACAACAATAGCAACTTTAAATCTTACCTTAACCACACACTGGTCAGGTAACACAGATGTAGAAGTTTTAGTGTAGAGTTGAATGAAGCTGCCAAAAAATGTAATGGAAACAACACAAATAAACAAGTAAATGGCTACTGTGCTTTGTTATGCGCTTGTCAAATCACATACAAATGGAAAAATAAACACAGATGAGCTTCTGAAACATGATCAGAAGAGACTGAACATGGTGGTGAAAGGCCTATGTACTATTTCCTCAATAAACATTTACTGAGTAGGTACTAACTAGAGGGAAAACAAGAAAGTGCTGCTATCCTTTTAGGGCTTCATAGCCCACTCAGGGGATAAACTATAAATGTTGTTGCTGTTGTTATGTGCCACCGAGTTGGACCCGACTCATAGCGACCCCTCCTTGGGTTTCCGAGGCAGTATCACTACGGAAGTAGATTGCCCCATCTTCCTTCTGAGGAGTGGCTGGTGGGTTTGAACTGCCAGCCTTCTGGTTAGCAGTCAAGTGCCTTAGGCACTATGCTACCAGAGCTCCTAAACTATATATAGTAACCAAATAATGTGATAAAAGAAATTATAGGTGAATGAACAAAGTATTATGAATGACCTTCTCAGATGCCTAGAAAACCAAGGACCACTCCATTTATAGGAATGCAGCAAGAAGCCATCAGAACTTGTGTTCTTTTATGAAGATCACTGAGGTAGCAATATGGAGAATGAACTGGTGAGCAGAGAATGAGGAGGTAGAGAGGTGAGAGGTAAGCCTGTTGACTCAGTTCAGTTGAAAGATAATGAATGCTTGAATGAAAGTAGGTATGATGGACATGAGGAGGCTAGGGAAGGTATGAGAGATATTTTGGAGGTAGAATTAATAGAACTTGTCAAGTAACTGTAGAAGATGTGGTATTCCATATGATTTGGCAAGTACACAGCAAAGAATAGAAAGAGGAGGTGTCACATCAGTCCTGCTATTATGACGATGGCAACACTAGACAACTAACAAATTTAGAGGAGGAGTTAGTGTAATGAATTTGTTTCAAATGTGTTTATTCCAAAGTCCTTGTCAAATGCAGAGTGTAATTCCAAGTGGGTACATGGATCAGGAATTACAGACTTGGGAATGGTCAGTGTATGTGGCAGCTGAAGCTGTGGGAACACTGAGATCCTCTCAGAAAATAATACAAGGAGGACAAATAAATGTTTATTCCTATAGAATGGTTGGGGATAAGTGAGGCAAGTTTGGAGGGGAGAAAAGAAGAGTCAGTTCCTTATAAGAGTCTTTTATATAGCTAAATCATATGGTGGTCATCCATCTCAAACCTCCATCACTGAAGATATTCAAACACAAGCTCAAAGATAATTAGGATACTGTGGAGGTGGTTTAAGTATCACATGGTTTATAGACTAGATGGACTTGAGAATCAGTTCCCAACTCTAATATTCTGGGATCCTGTGGCTCTATGATAGAAAATGCAGCTTCTCTCCACTTTACTTTCTTTGGCAGCTAACACTGATGCTTGATGAGGTTGGAGCATCAATTAAAAGCAACCTGGAGAAGGTATGGGTATGAACTTCTGCCAAGGAGTCAGGTCTGTGGGTAGCAAATGATCTGTCTGTGGCAGTGGAAAAGGAAGCCAGTTCTTAAGACAGTACCTTCCTGTCCCTTTCACCCTGAAAAAACAATCAGAACTAAAGACAAATGAATGAAAAACAGATGAATTAAGTTTACTCTGAAATATCTACGGATTAAAGGATTAGGAGAAAAGCACTCAAGTAAACCACACTTTGGGTTTTGCTGGCCCCAAAATATCTGAATATAAATTATAGACCTTTTGATGAACTCACTCGACTGCTTGGGCTGCCCATCCTTTAAATGTAGCAAGAAAAATGGCAATGTGTAAGCCAACTAATAATATGAGCCGTGAATTCTACCTTTGCATGAAAATTTAGTTATACGAAGGAATTTGTAATGATAGGAAATTGTTTTAAAAGCTGTTGTCTGAATATCATACTAAAAACCAAACCAAACCCACTGCCATTAAGTCAATTACAACTCATAGTGACCACCCCCATTGGGTTTCCAAGGTGGTAAATCTTTACAGAAGTAGATTTCCTCATCTTCCTTCCAAGGAGCAGCTTGTGGGCTTCAACCACCAACCTTCTGGGCAGCAGTCAAATGACTTAGGCACTGTGCCACCAGAGCTCCTTGAATAGTATTAGAGAAAACTAACTAATACCCAGATAAATAGTCAATATATTGAAGAGCTTTTTAATAAAATTGATCGGGGCTATTATATACCTGGCCTACAGCTCTTAGACATTCCAGGGGCCCATGGTGCATTCTTTGGACATCAATTCAGGCCTTCTAAAGCACTAGTAGCAATGTAATAGGTACCAATCAATAAGACCCTCTGGGTGGATTGCTGGCCATGTACCTACTGCAGGACTTTTGCTGCAGTGGAGCCAAGATAGAAGAGTGAAGTAAAATACAAGTTAGAAAAGATATAAATGTTCTGTCAACTATTATGAAGGGAGGAATGCATGGTGGTGCAAACAATTAACATGCTTGGGTGCTAACAAAACTCTGGGAAGTTCAAGTTCACCCAGTGGTGCCTCAGAAGGAAGGTAGGGATCTGCTTCCAAAAATCAGCCATTGAAAGCCCTATGGAGCACAGTTCTACTCTGAGACACATAGGGTCACCAGAATCATAATCAACTTGATGGCAAATGGTTTATTATGGAGGGAAAAAGAGAAAGGGGGAGAAAAGACAGAAAACATGGTCACATAACAATGATATAGTTGAGTCATTCAGTCAATAAATATCCATTGCTTGTCCATCAAATGAAGACGTGTTGGAGAAACTTAAGGTAAATCAGTAACTAAAACAGACCCGGTCCTTGGAAGGAAGTTTGGGCAATCTACTTCCATAGTGATACTGCCTCGGAAACCCAAGGAGGGGTCGCTATGAGTCGGGTCTGACTCGGCGGCACATAACAACAACAACAAAACACACCAAGAATCTTACACTTATGGAAATTATATTCTAGGAGAAGGAGATGGACAATAAACCATAAACATAACATATAAGCAAAATCACTGTATGTTGGAGGAAGTGTCACAGGAGAAAAAAGAGCAGAGTAAGGGGACTTCATGTGGTGGGAAGCATGGAGGTTGCTGAAGTACTTAAAAAGCTGTTCAGAGTAGGCCTTACTGAGATGGTGAGATTGAGCAAGGATTTGAAAGAGGTCAAGGAGTGACCTAGAGACCTCTGAGGGAAAGAGTATTCCAGAAAGATGAGGGTGCCTGATGTGTTTTAGCAACTTCAAGGAGGCCAGTTTATCTACTAACTTTGATTTATTCATCAAATGGTTATTGAGTATCTACAATATACCAAGCACTCTACCAGGCACATCAGAGAAAAGAATAATCCCTGAACTTCAAGGAGCCATGAGGAGATATGGTATAAAACAATGGGATGGTTTGACTTTGTCATTGTGCCTTCTTTATCGTAGGACATCTTTAACTTTCTCCTTTATTTTCTTTCTTTTTCATTCCCTTGTCCTATTTCTCTCTTTTCTGCAGCCATCTCTCTTCTCACTCATAACATTGCCCCCTTTCCTTTCCTCTTCTCTCCTATCTTTCACTCCTTCTCCATCCAAACTTCTCCCTATTTCCCTTTGCTCTCCAGTTCTGTCTATTCATCTCATAAAACTGTTCAAAATTTTCTCAAACATCAGGTTTTTTTTAAAAAATACATGTCTTTATAGATCTAATTGCTCTCTCTCAAATATGTGCTGGAATGATCACTATATTAATGATGAGTTGTCAGATGACATCAAGGACATCATACATAAAGAAACTAGTAAGTCATTAAAAAGACAGGAAACAAAGAAAAGAGCAAAATGGAGGTCAGAAGATACTCTGAAACTCACTCTTGGACATGGACTAGCAAAAGCAAAAGGAAGAAATGATGAAGGGAAACAGCTGAAAAGAAGATTTCAAAAACAGCTAGAGAAGATAAAGTAACGCACTACAATGAAATGTTCAAAGAACAGGAGATAGAAAAGAGAAGAACACATTCAGCATTTCTCAAGTTGAAAGACCAGAAGAAAACATTCAAATCTTCAGTTGAAATATTGGATGATTCTATGGGTAAAATATTGAATAATGCAGGAAGCATCATAAGAAAATGAAAGGAATACACAGAGGCATTGTACCAAAAATAATTGGTTGATGTTCAACCACTTCAAGAGGTAGCATATGATCAAGAACTGACGGTATTGTAGGAAAAAGTCCAAGCTGCACAGAAGGTATTGGTGAAAAGCAAGACTCCAGGAATTGACAGAGTTATCAGTTGAAATGTTGCAACTCAGGAATGTAGCGCTGGAGGTGCACATTTTTCTATACCAAGAAATTTGGAAGACAGCTACTTAGCCAACCAAATGAAACAGGCTCATATTGGTGCCCATTCCAAAGAAAAGTGATCCAACAAAATGCAGAAATTAATGAACGATAGCACTAGTATCACACACAATAAAATTTTACTGAAGATAATTTTAAAACAGTTGCAGCACATCAACAGGGAACTGCTAGAAATTCAAGCTGGATTCGGAAGAGGACGTGGAATGAGGGAAATCATTGCTGACATCAGATGGATTTTGGTTAAGAGCATAAAATACCAGAAAGATCTTTGCCTGTGTTTTATTGACTATGCAAAGGCATTCAACTGTGTGGACCATAACAAATTATTTGAAGAATGGGAATTCCAGAACACTTAATTGTCCTCATGTGGAGCCTATACATATACAAAGAAGCATATGTTCAAAGAGAACAAGGGAATACTGTGAGGATTAAAATCACAAAAGGTGTGTATCAGGGTTGTATCCTTTTACCATATTTATTCAATCTGTATGCTGAGCAAATGATCTGAGAAGCTGGACTATAAGAAGAAAAGCACGGCATCAGGATTGGAGGAAGGCTCATTAACAACCTGCGATATGCAGATGACACAGACTTGCTTACTGAAAGCAAAGGGGACTTGAATCATTTACAGATGAAGATCAAAGACTATAGCTCTCAGTATAGATCACATCTCAACATAAAGAAAACAAAAGTCATCACAACTGAACCAAGAAGCAACATCATAATAAATGGAAAAAAGATTGAAGTTGTCAGGGATTCTATTTTACTTGGATCCACATTCAAGTCCCATTAACTAGCCAGTCAAGAAATCAAATGACATTGTATTGGGCCAATCTGCTGCAAAAGATCTCGTTAAAGTGTCAAAAAAAGAAAGACGTCACTTTGAAGACTAAGATGCATCTGAACAAAGCCATGGTAATTTCAATCACCTTATATGCATGCAAAACCTGGACTACAAATAAGGAAGACCAAAGAATCGGTATCTCTGAATTATGGTGTTGGCAAAGAATATGAAATACACCATGGGCTGCCAGAAGAACAAACAAATCTGTCTTGGAAGATGTATAGCCAGAAGTGAGGATGGTGAGACTTTGTCTCATGTACTTTGGGCATGTTATCAGAAGGGACCAGTCCCTAGAGAAGGACATTATGCTTGGTAAAGTAGGTCAGCGAAAAAGAGAAAGATCCTCAATAAGGTGTATTGACACAGTGGCTACAACGATGAGATCAACCATAGCAATGACTGTGAGAATGGCGTAGAACCAGGAAGTGTTTTGTTTTGTCATACGAAGGGTCTCTATGGATTGGAACTGACTCGATAGCACCCAACAACAACATACTTGTAGATATAATTCTGTTTGGGAATAAGGTTTTCGTGTCCGGTCCTTAACCACTTCTGAGTTATAAGCAGAAGCATAGACAAAGACAAGTGAAAACTCATGGGACAGAGGGAGGTAAAAGGACTGCATAGTTGCCATGTGAATATCTCAAGGAACCAAGAAATGCTGGGCCTACAGATGTTGAAAGAATCAAGGATCTTCCCCCAGACCACACACAGAGAGAGCCTTCCCAAGAACTGGTGCTTAGAGTCTGGACTGCGAGAAAATAAATGTCTATTCTTTAAAGCCACTTGTGATATTTCTGTCACAGCAGCAGTAAGAAACTAAGACAAATGATCAAAATTCAACAATGACTATTTCTCGTTGAAATAATAAGTAAAAAGTAATTAGTAACAGCTAATATTGAGCACATTAAACTTTATTACTGATTTAAAGAATAATTGAATTTTCATGTCTAAGTTAGATCTGCAAAATAACACAGGAGAGTTGGACTTGACAGAACTAATGATCACAAATGGAGAAGTGACAGTCAGTTAAATTTGATGTGAAAAAAAGCTCACATATGAAAACAGTATGTAACGATTCTGAAAGTATCTTGCCTCAGTGTCCATGTAACCCATTTTTTTTTTTTGTTCCTGGTCTTTGGGGTTGTATTTGGAAGATCCTATGTGCTTACTAGAAAGAGGTTCCCAGGAAAATCTTGACCTCTGTTGCAGTTTCTTTTATTTAAAAAAATTTCTGAAGATTTTATAGCTCCTTTATAATACATAGGAATATTTCAGAAAGGTCAGTTTTTCATATGCAATGTTTACAGTGGTTGTCTTTTAACCAACAGCCTATTTTATGAAATATCCAATTCCAGGGTGTCACAGACTATGAGTAATAAAACACACAATCTGTGTATCTCAGAACTGGAAACTTTTCATAAGTCGTGCCATGTACTAAAAGAATAGCTCCGACTCTGAGTTCCTGCAAAACCAATGATCACCCAAGTAGTATTTAGTGTCTTCTATTCTAGAAAAGACAGATACACAAAAACTTTGGTGAATACCAAATGTCAATATAATATTTAATGGAATTGTTCAACAGGTTAACTGAAGGTTCTCATGAGGATCAGTTACATATAACAAGAACAATTGACAAATCAAGTATGATCAGAGGTGGGGTTTATTTATTTATTTGCTCGTCATAAATTATATGGGGAATGAACCACTTCTGTTGTGACTATAAGAATATCTAGATCATGTCTACTTAAAACTCCGTGGTAATAGTAACAATATATGAACCTTCTGCAGTGCTTTGCATTCTCCAAGAACTTTATAAACATCAATCAGTCCTCTCAGGAGCAGAGAAACTGTCTCATTGTTGTTTTTTTCCATTTTAACAACACTAAAATCTGCAATCTTTTCAGATTTTAAATATGTATATATCTATTGCTTTTAATGCATATTTAATCTATTGACTGTGCTTTAAAGTTATAATCAGCAGAGGAGAAAGGCTCAGAATTCTATTTTTTGCAACCAAGAACAGTGCATTTCAATATCAGAGTAAAAGCAGCCCTTTGAGGACTATTGTGTTAGCTTGTGGAGTTACTTTTCTACTTAACCTTCCTCTCAAATATTCCATTTCTATCATTAAAATTGCATGTGTTTTTCTCATCCTATAACCCCACAATGCCTAACAGAGGTATTGCACTGGTAGGTTCTGCAATAAATATTTGTGTAAGTTCTCAATAACTATCTGCTCACATGTTACAGGCCCTGCTCTACCATAACTGTCCCTAATCAATACTATTCTCAATTACATATTGGACACTGTGATCCACTTGCTGACATCATCTCTTTTTTCTTTAGTCTAATCATCAGTGGACTGAGGACAGAAAGGTGGTAGAGGACATAAAGATGATTGGGATAACTTCCCAGTTTCACAACCAAATGCACAAACATCTTTTTTTTTTTTAAATCATCAACATTGGTGTCATGTATTATTTGAGTTGCTGGGACTGTAAAGCTAAATAAGCCAGGGCCCCTGTAGGATGGAGCAGTTTTAGATTTTGGATATTGAAACAACTTCATCGATATGAATTATGTATGCTTATTTTTTAAAATTGTAGTGAATTAAAATTCATTCTTTTTTTTTTTTTTTT
>NW_006921813.1:2871536-2882658 GCF_000298275.1 Orycteropus afer afer | reverse complement strand
CGGGATGAAACTGCCCAGTCCTGCACCATCCTCCCAGTCCTTGCTGTGCTTGAGCGCTCTGTTGCAGTCACTGTGTCAGTCCATCTTGTTGAAGGTCTTCCCCTTTTTTGCTGGCCCTGTTTTACTGAGCATGATATCCTTCTCCACAGACTGGTCCCTTCTGATAACGTGACAAAATAAACCATCTATTTACTCATTTTCTCTTCTCTTCTTCAAATAAATTCTAGGATTAGTTAATGAGAGAATAGAGGTAGACAATAGAAGGGAAAACATTATATTTTCATGACTAGCTTGTGGCCACTTTAGTATAAGTCTAAATAAAGGCCCTGAGCTTCAGCTCCTATGAGTTTTCTCATACTCATTTCCTAACTATTCTTGGGCTATGCAGTTTTAACACTGCAAATTCAAGACTGTCATTGTGACATTCTTGGAAATGGTATCATTATATATTTATACAATGCATGTCAGTTTTGTGGTTCACGGCCCAAAATTCCTAGAAATTATGTTGAAGCTCTTCAAACATAAGGACAGGGTGCATTATGTGTTGGAATTCTTTTCATTACAAAGAGCTAAATAGGCTAGTGGCAGACAGGCTAGTGGGCCATAAACAGTTTGTATAAATATTTAAAAATATAAATGAAGCTAGCATATTATCAGGTAAAATATGTTCTATCCTCCTATGTCAGGCATATTTTCATAAAATAAAATGGGAAAAACATGTATTAGGAGTTTTTATAAAAAGACATACATATTTAGAAATACAAAAATTAAAATATTTATTCCATAAATTTTTAAGTACAATAAATATTCAAAAATTGTATTATTCTTGCTTTTATTTCAGCAAAATCACTAAGTATGTTGTTATAACCAAATCATCACAAGATTTTGAACTCCATTGATAGTAATAATCTAAAATACCAATTAAAAAATAATATGTAATTATACTTAAAGAATATCTAATTTGAATATATTTTTTGCAAAATATGTACATTAAAATATAAAACTTAAAAAATGAATTTTTTCATAATATTCTAAGCTATCTATTAAGATTAAAAAGCAAATATAAATTATGATTAAAGAATATATATTTTTTCAATTAAATCATTTAAAAAAGCTGAAAATCTTGATTAAATATTTAAAAATGTATTAAATCCAATTACATATTTTTTAAAAAATTAAGCATTTACTGTTCATATTCTAGTTGCCAGTGCAAAGAACTAGTGTCATGCTTTATGTACCTTATATACAGAGGTACACATACACAAAAGGTACAATGATGTAAATTTTTTAGTATTATAAAATATTCCTCACCCTCCATGTACAACTTTTTTGGTAACTGCAGAATCATGAATTAGAACATGAAGAACAGCAAGGAGATGGACATTCAACTCCACTAGAAAACAAAGTTCATCAGGAAAGAATCTACTGAGCTCTATTATCTAGGAGGATTTGCCATGTTAATTAATTTATCTTTCCTATTACCTAAGTGTTTGTGTCACTCAAAACCTCCTTGCGTTTCTACACAGTGTTTTTCTCCAAGAGTGAGAACTTTCACCCATCAGAGTGAAAGAGAAAGAGAAGAGAAGAAAATTATGAAAGTAGACTCATGTTGATGTTCTAATGGCTGCATATGTGTTTCATAAGCCAATTGTTCAAAATGTCACAAATTTAGAACCAGGACCCAACAAGGTTGTGATTCATTCTCTGGGCCTATAGTCTTGTGCAGTTTAGAGATGGAGGCAATAAGCCAAAGAGTCAAGGACTGTACTTTGATAGAACATGATGCCATCATTTGTTCTCAGTTGATCCCTCCCAGGTGTCAGAAAAAAGGTAACTGGGTTTGATGTTATTTCATATTCAACTATAGTCAGCAGCTTCAGAAGTCTCACTTTGCTAGTTCATTCAGGTTGGGCACATAATGGAAAGTTATCTAGATGACATCGCTCTTCTTCATATTTTGAGATAATGCCACTGAGAATGATTACTGTATAAGAGTTTGCCTGCTTTGTGACCCAAGTCTGCTCCTTGCTGGGCTTGTGACAAATTTTTCCTTGCTTTAATGTCTGGAATGGTTATCTGCATAGCCCATCTCCATTTGCAACTCTGCTTTTGAGGATCATTACTACCCTGATATCTTTTTCTTAAAATACTACTTAATTATTGACTAGTCTATCTCAGAAAGCTAAAATACACTATGTAGTCTGAAAGCATACTTCAAAATATCCTAAAGATATGCTTTTGTATTTTCTCAGCTGGCAGTTTAAAAACTATACAAAATTACAATTTATATGAATTAATATTTTGCTTATTCAGATAAAATGTAAAGCAATAGAAAACGTACACATTTGAGATCAGACAGGCCTCGGTTGAGGTCCCAGTTCCATTATCCTGAGTTAAGTGATTTTGGAAAAATCATATAACCTTTCTAAGCTTCAGCTTCTTCATCTGTAAATAAGATAATACTTCCTAGTTTGTAGAGTTATTATGAAAATTAAATGATATAATTACAGAATGTCTAGCACATAGTAGGTTCTCAATATTAGTATCTATTATAATTGACTGGCAAAGAATTATGAAAATTGGTTATTCTGGATTCATTCATCACCTTAATAAACATGTACTGCTTTCTATATATGCCAGAAACTGGGCAAAGTGTTGGGAATTCATATTACTGTAAAAAGACAAAGAAGGGTTTGCTTGGGAAAGGCAACTCACTTTGTAGGTTACTGGGGTGCAGACAGAAGGGGAGGGATTAATTCTGGGCTAGTTGGGGCCCACATGCTGATGGGGGTAAGGGGAGGGATGTATGGAAAGAGTCTGTGACCACCATGATAACATTAGGAAAAGGGAGGACACCGAATTGTGCACATAGGAGATAGACGACAGATGCTAATATCAACCAGTGTGCCCACAATACTGCATTAGCATTAACACCAAACATCAGGCTACGGATAAATACATAAATACCTGAGAGGATCAGATGGGGATCAGTGAACAGGAGTATACTCTAGACCAAGGATAGATTCAGGACAGGCTAATCTTGCACAGATACCAGTGATACAAAATACCTGCAATCCTCACAGAAACAGCGGTAGACAGACATAGAGTAACCCCTTACAGACACTCAGACACTGTGGGAGAGAGAGCCAATGGATCTACCGTCTCAGGACCATAGTACTGGGGGACACCAGACTCAATCAGTACAACAAAATACATAAAAACCTTGTTCCTCATAGTACATTGGTGAGTAGTGACTTGGGTCTTAAAAGCTTTCAAGTGGCCATCTAAGATGCAGCTAATGGTCTCCTAGCATCGGAAGCAAAGAAGAGTGCAAAAAAAAAAACAAGGGCATTTGGAAGCAATCAGCCCTAGGACATGATGGCCCTTGAGACCAGAAGAACTAGGTGGTGCCTGGCTACCAATGCCAACCACTCAGGAAAGGATCAAATTTGGAGATCCTGGATAGAGTGGGAGGAAAAACGTGGAACAAAATCCCAAAACTCAATGTTGTTGGTATTGTTGTTGTTATTTGCCATCGAGTTGGCCCCAACTCATAGCGACCCCTCCTTAGGTTTCTGAGGCAGTATCACTACGGAAGTAGGATTGCCCAACCTTCCTTCCGAGGAGTGGCTGGTGGGTTTGAACCACCAGCCTTCTGGTTAGCAGTCAAATGCCTTAGGCACTATGCTACCAGAGCTCCTAATGACCAGAATTACTGGTCGGACAGAGTCTGGTGAGACCCTCAATACTATGGTCCTGGGATACATTCTGGGCCTGTAATAAAACTCACTCCCAGGGGCTGGCTCTCAGCCCAATAGTAAACAAGATGTACATGCAGTCCACTAACACAGGGTGATGCACCCACATACTCTATGAAAATGCATCCCTTGGAGCAATCAATCATGGGGCACCAGAGGGGCAACATTCACACAGAGGAAATGCAGGACAAACAGGAATGCATAACTATGAGGGGCACAGGGGGAAGTTTACTGGGCAGCGAGGGGAGGAGACTGGGTTAAGGTTGGGCATGGTTAATGGGGAGTGAAACTAAATGTACATGTAATGTTGAATGTAAAACAAACTCTTAAAATAAAAAATTTAAAAAAAAAAGTGTTGGTGATTCAAAATATCTTTCTTGCACCAGGAGCTTAACACTGTTGTGGGAAACAGTCATGTATAATAGAGATCTGAAACAAGTGCTATGCAAGCACAAATAACAGAAGAGCTAACTTTGCTTAGGGTTAGGAAAGGCTTCTTAAGGAAGGTGGCAATTACACTAACTCTAAGAAGCAGGGAAGTCCCAGGATGGTGCAAATCATTAACACACATTTCAGCTGCCGACTGAAAGATTGGCAGTTCAGGTTCAACCAGAGGCACCTGGACAGAGAGGTCTGGTGATCTCCTTCTGAAAAATCAGCCATTGAAAACCTATGGAGCGCAGTTCCACTCTGACCCACATGGGCTCACAGGAGTCAGAGTTGACTCCAAGCAACTGGTAAGGGGCAGTGGTCGTTCAGCGGTAGAATTCCCCCTTCCATTATTTCATATTCACATTTCATCCGTCTGTGAGTGGAAACCTGTGTGCTGGTTGCTACGATACTGAATAGCTTTCTGCAAAGCTTCCAGACTAAGCTACATTAGGAAGAAAGGTCTGGAAGTCTACTGCCAAAAATCAGCCAGTGAAAACTCTATGGATCATAACCGCCCTTGCTGCAACCAATCACGGGTATGGCACAGGACTGGGCAGTGTTTTATTCTGTTGTACATGGGGTCACCATGAATCAGAGGCTGACCCGATGCCAGCAAACAATAACAACAAGAAAGATGAGCAGGGACTTGCCAGTCAAGAATTAGGAAAGGCATTTAGGGCAGAGGATTGCAAACTCATGGATTTATTAAAAGACTTTTCATATTTAAGAAAAGTAAAAAGTTGGAGAGTAGTAGAGTCATGTCAGGCCTCATAGATAGTTCTGTTGAACAGACTAGACTCAATTTTTTGGATTGAAACTAGATCAGAGATGTCATATTAATCCTTCACCAGTACTGCTCTAATTCACATCAAAGGAAATTCCAGTTCTCTGCAATATGCCACTTACGAGGAGATGGTTTAAGAAAGGACTGCGTACAGCCTGTCACTAGGGAAATATCGGTTCATACTTACCACTTTTCTTAAAATATACCAACATTGGGGGCAGAAGGGAAACTGTTATTTTGGACCCAAGCCTCGTGATTTCTAGTTCTTCTTTCCCCTGTAATTTCTGTGATGGGTTGCCCTTTTCACCAGAAACACCCAGTGACATATTCTAAAAATTGCTGCAACCAAAAATCAAGCTTCTTAGATAATAACAAAACAATGCTCAATTCCAGAAGTGGAATGGAAGATGACACAACATTTTTCTGCAGAAAATGTAGCCTCATATCTTGTAAAATGATATGATACACAAATAATGCAAAACATTTGATTAGAAACTAGTGAAGGTAAAACCATGTAAAGTATCAGAGGGTACTAGACTGTGAAACAGAAATGTCTTGCAGCCATAGACAAACACCCTGGGATGGGCAGACCCTAAGAAGACAGACAACTCTGCTGGTAAGGACACGCCCAAATGCTTGCAATGGTCTTTTAGGGAAAATAACTGCTTTGCTGCTCCTCTTGGGGGAAATTCTCCAAGTACAATAGTCACCTTTTACACAATCCCATCATGTGAGGTGGAGGCAGAAGAGGGTGGCAACAGTTATGTAGTTGGAAATCAATCCTTAGCCTCTGATAGGGGACAAATCTTTATAGAGCATGAACATTAAGTTCATCCCTGGAACCTAGTGGTATATCTAACACTGAGCCTTCTTATGAATGGATTCACCTACTACACAACCTTAATAATGACTCAATTCCATGGGAAGAGGTTTTTATTTACATACAGTATTCTTCTCTAAGCACAAGCTCTCATTATAATCTGTTATTTCACAGCTAAATAGATTCTATGGAAAGTCTAAATTCAAAAATAGCTCTTTAATAGACATTTTTAATAAAAGGAAATTTATTTTCTTGAGTCCACTCACCATTCCATGATTCAGCCACCCTGGTATAAAATTATCGAGCAACTTCGGGTAAATCATCTCTCTGTCGTAGGCATAAATGATCCAGAATACTGCTACAACAAACTGAAAAGGAAAGGAAATCGTGTGTTCTCCAAGTCACCAACTATTTACAACATACAAATTGTTGCATCCTCTATTGTTGAAAGAACCCAACAGAATTTAGAATCTATAATAAAAGACAAATCAGTGAACCAGCTAATGATCAGAAAGATCGTTGTAGTTTCATTTCATTAGTGCTAACAATTGGGCTCTCTCTCCTGTTTCCTTGGTCTCCCACTTGTGTCCTTTCTCTTGGGCAAAAGGATCTATCTGTTTCTGAGGGACAGAGAAGAGGCTTGTCATCAGGAACAGCTCCATCTCAGAGCTAATTGTACCAGTTTGACTCTTGTCAGGAAGGTTGAAAAGTTCACCTGGGCTTTTTGCTGATTCCCTTCCCCACTGTACAGAGTTAGCACACATTCAAGAAGCTGTAGTGTCTGTCCCTTTCTCTTGAACCCATCATGTGGTTTAGATTAATCGTCACATTCTCAAGTTTCCATTTCACCACTAGCAGCATTGAAACTACTGCTATAAAATATCCCAAAGTCACATTTCCAGCAAATGTATTAATTTATACAGCCTAAGCCAGGCTTTAGCTGTCCTGAGAAGTAAAGTTTATGGAGGCCAAAGAAATTTCCTAATTCTCTTGGAATAATTGATAGGTTCATCTGGGTCCCAGAGGGTTGTTTTGGCCCATCAGCAACATAATCATTAAAATAAAGAAGTATTAATTTATTATCTTACATTTATTCAATGGTGAGAAAAAATGTTCAGTTAAAATAAAGAAATGCATGGCCCAAGGTCTTAACCTTCAGCATAATATTTAGAAGGAAAAAATGCATGCTTTTGTAAATGTCAATAAATGTAGCATGGAAAAGGGAACCATCCCCAAGGGTGTGCTCCCAAAATAATAAATACTGCAGAGTCAAGAAAATGTACCATGATACTAAAAACAGAAAAAAAAGTTACTTAGTTTTTTATAATTGCAATTCATCTCCATTACCACATTTTATTTTTTTAAATAAGAAATTAATTTCAATGCCATTTTTTATAAAACACCTGGTGGTTATAGCTCATGGTTAGCAATCAGAGAGTTCTAGAAGTTCTTTTCCAACCTAGTCAGTTGTGACGTGTGTAATCTGTGTCCAGAACAACATTTCACCCTTAAAATCTAGGATGTTAGGAACATTTAGGGTTCCATAAAACACACAACATGAGAATTACAATAGGCAACTGGAGATTACACACATAGTTCTCATACCAGATCGGGGTTCCCTTTCCTGCTTTTGGGTCAACCATTTTCACTGTCAATTGATAAATGCATAAGAAAAAGAAAAAAAATATATACATCTATCACTAGCTTAAGGTTAACTGCCATCAGGATCTGAAAAAAAAAGAAGTTCCAAGTTCAATGAATGATTTTTTAATTATACACAATTTTGGATTACTCATTCCACTACAGACTTCAAATATACTGACACTCAATGGTAACTGCATTTATAAGGTATATTTTTGCTAGTTACTTAAATCTTTATTACATTAACTCTCAACATTGTCTCCTCAAAGTAGCTGGAATATAGATTACTGCATTTTTCCTTTCAACAGATAGAGAAGTTAAGGCTTTCTGTTGACTTGCTTTAATAGCATTTGTTTATATGCAAGCCTTCACCTATCAATGGAACCTCACTAAAATGTCATTAATTTTGATTCCTGTCAATTTGTTATACTGTGGTAGCTTGTGTGTTGTTATGATGCTGGAAGCCATCAACTTTTCAAATACCAGCAGGGTCACCTGTGCTGGATAGGTTGAAACCTATCCAAATTAAGATAGATGAGGAAGAAAGGCCTGGTGATCTCTTTCCAAAAATTAGCTAGAGAAAACCCTATGGATTACAACAGAACACTGACCAATATAGTGTTGAGTGATGAGCCCCCAAAGTTGGAAGGCACTCAAAATACACAGTGGTTACAAATGACTTCAGTATAACAATTGTGAAGATGGCCCAGGACCAGGCCATGTTTTGTTCTGTTATCCATGGTGTCACCATGAGTTGAAGAGAACTCAATAGCAGCAAACAACAACAATTCAATGCAGATGGAATCACTCATGATCTTAGTCTTGGACTTTTAATTTGTTAAGAAAGGATTTGCTAAAGAAATTTAAAATTAACTGTGCTTTCTTAAATAGCTAAATCTGAAAACACTATATAGTGAAAATAGTGTTGAACTTGTTTTTCCTTGAATAACCTTCAAACTGGTGGGTTTGGTACTTTGGTGGAAGTAAAGTCAACGTTGCAAGAGATTGGGAGGGGGAGAAGCAGAGACAATATTTTAGAATGAATTTTGTTTTCAGAGACAGTGTTGGTTCAGTGGTAGAATTCTCATGTTCCATGAGATAGGCCCAGGTTTAATTCCTGGCCCATACACTTCCTGCCAATGCACCACCCATCTGTCAGTAGAGGCTTGCATACTGCTATGATCCTGAACAGGATCAGTGGAGCTTTGGACAAAGAGGGACTAGAAGGAAAGACTGCTGATCTTCTGAGAATCATCCAATGAAAACCCTGTGGATCACGGTGGTCCAATCCGCCACTGATCACGGGGATGATACAGGACTGGGCAGCATTTCCTTCTGTTGCAGCAGTGACACCACCAAGGCAGTACTTGGAGGGGCTAGAAACCAGACTCAATGGAGATAGAAAGGCAGAGCCCAAGAGAAGAGACTAGGATTAGAAACACAGAAGAAGGGGCTTTCCCTTCTTTAAAGTGGGATGCAAGTACTTTTGCTGACAGTGGGAAATAAGGCTTGAGAACAAAGGGTGGAAGTGATTTGGAATGTTGCTGTTGATAATGAGGAAGGCTATCCAGAATTAAATGAAAAAAAAAAAAAAAACCTCACTGCCATTGAGTTGATTTGATTCATAGCGACCCCTCCTTGGATTTCCAAGGAGGGAGCTCTGGTGGCTTAGTGCCTAAGGCATTTGACTGCTAACCAGAAGGCTGGTGGTTCAAACCCCCTAGCCACTCCTTGGAAGGAAGATTGGGCAATCTACTTCCCTAGTGAAACTGCCTTGGAAACCCAAGGTGGGTTCACTATGAGTCAAATCTGACTCTACTGCAGTGCATTTGGTTTTGCTTTATCTGTATGGAAGTAGATAACACCAGAGTTAGGGATAGCCTAATTTAGGTCTGATGACAGGGCTTTGTAAGGAACTCTGGTTGTGTAACAGTTAAGTGCTCCGGCAGCTCCATGGGAGAAAGCCCCAGTGATGTGCTCCCTTAAAGATTATGGCCTAGAAAACCCTATGGAGCAGCTCCAGTCTATCACATGGAGTGGCTATGGGTCAAAATCAACTCAACACACCTAACAACAGTAAGCATGGTTTTGAAGTGAAATCAACTAAGGTGTTCTCCTGGCTGCCCTGAGGTCTGTGCTCAGGTTTAGAAAAGGAGAGTCCTTGAGGGTTTCCTGGCACTAGGAATCCAGTGACTGGGACTAATTGAAGGTCTGGGACAAGGGATTTTACATTAGGAAGAGCATCTTCAATTTATTCATCAGTGTTTCTAAACTATTATATGGGAAGTGGTGGTTGCCAATGAATTAAATGGTATCACATATAAAGCAATGAATGGAGCACCTGATTCAGAGTGGACACTCAATTAAAGATTGTTTACTTCCCCTTTCTCCTTCATTTTCTCACTTTCTTCTTGCCTATGGATTTGGCAATTCTAAGCAACACCATACAGTATCAATTTCAAGCTCATCATATGCCTCACTACAAAGGAAGCAACACTATGCTTCATTCAATACTGCTCTTCAACCTGGGTCCCTGCTTTACAGCCTTGCTACTCAAAGTATGGTCCCCTGGACCACCAGCACTCACATTGTTTGATAGCTAATAAAATGTGTAGAATTCCAAGGTCCACCAAATATTTTCTGATTCTGCACTTTAATAAGATTCCAAAGTGAATTGTATGCACATCAAAGTTTTAGATGTCCTGCTGTGGGAGGCCCTACTCCAACCACTTCCAGTCTCCTGACACCCCATGGAGTGAGGGGGTCAAGAAGATTGTCTACCCAGAGCCCAGACCCTTTCTGTTCTAGCTCAAAACCTGGGTAACCATAAACCTGGAATTTTCTGCCCAAATAGGCAGGGGTATGCGTCAGGACTCGTGTGGGTCTCAGACTGCTGAGAGTTGACTGTGCACATAAAGCGTGCATCTCACAGCCCGGGAGGTGGTTAAGAGGTGTCTTTGTGTAGGGTGAGGATCAACATTTTATATTTCACCTGGGTATCCATGGGAATGAAGTAGTTTTTACTGTTATATGGAGCCACTGCTGGAAATTCCTTCACCTTTGCCATATACTGTAATCTAATAAGGTTTAAAAGTCCCTGGGTGGTCCAAACACTTAATGAGCTCAGAGAGTAACCAAAAGGTTGGCAGTCAGAATCCACCCAGAGGCACCCTGAAAGAAAGGCCTAGCAATCTACTTCTGAAAAATCAGCCATTGAAAACTCTACGGAGCACAGTTCCATTGTGACACAGATGGGGTTGCTATGAGTCAATCAACTGGACAGCAGTTAATCATATTTAGACTCAAGAGGAGTGGATTATACAGGGCTTGATAATTAGGAAGCTTTGGAGGCAGAGTGGGCAAAGTGTTCGGCTACAAAACAAAGGTCGATGGTTTGATCCGACCAACCGCTCTGTGGAAGAAAGATGAGGGTCCGCTTCCGTAAAGATTTACAGCCTTTGAAACCCTGTGGAGCAGTTCTATTCTGTCCTATGGGTCACTATGAGTAGGAATTGAGTCGAGGGCAATGCGTTTGGCTGTTTGGTGTGGGTGCACAACAGGGGGTAGGAATTTTGGGGCTATTTTGGAATTCCACATATCACATGCTAACATTTTTTCTTCTCCAAAATTGTTTTTGGCTATTTTAAGTCCTTTGCATTTCAATTTAAATTTTGTTATCTCAGCTTA
>NW_006921813.1:2866533-2867593 GCF_000298275.1 Orycteropus afer afer | reverse complement strand
TCAATTGGCCAGGTCTTTCAAATTTCTTGGCATAAACAACTAAGTGTTTCCAACACTGCATCCATTTGCTGAAATGTCTCAATAGGTATTCTGTCAATTGCTGGAGCCTTGTTTTTTTTTGCCAGTTACTTCAGTGTGGCTTGGACTTATTCAGTACCATTGATTCTTGATCATATGTTACTCCTGAAATGGCTGAATGTTAACCAATTGTGACTCTGTGTATTCTTTCTATCTTCTTTTGATGCTTCCTGTGCCATTCAATATTTTGCCCATGTTGTTATTGTTGCTGTTGTTAGGTGCTGTCAAGTTGGCTGCAACTCATAGTGACCCTCTGTACAACAAATGAAACACTGCCTGGTCATGTACCATCCTCACAATCCTTGTTATACTTGAGCCCATCGCTGCAACCACTGTGTCAATCCACCTTGTTGACAGTCTTCCCCTTTTTCACTGACCTTCCACTTTATTAAGCATGATACCCTTCTTCAGGGAATGGTCCCTTCTGACAACATGACCAAAGTAGGTGAGGTGAAGTCTGGCTATTCTTGCTTCCCAGGAAGATTTTTTTTTTCCTCCCATAGAATCCTTCAATATTGCAATTTGAGGCTTGATTTTTTTTTCTTCATGTCTTTCAGCTTGAGAAATGCTTAACATGTTCTTCCCTTTTGGTTTTCTAACTCTAGGTCATGGCATGTTGTTGTTGTTGTTGTTATGTGCCTATTTCATTAGAATACTTTCCTTTGTCTTCTCAAAGTGCTCTTTGAAATTTCCTGTTCAGTTCTTTTATCTTGTCATTTCTTCCATTTGCTTTAGCTATTCTCCATTCAAGAGCAAGTTTCAGAGTCTCTTATGGCATCTATTTTGATCTTTTCTTCCTTTCCTGTCTTTTAAATGACTTTTTGCTTTCTTCATATATGATATTCTTCATGTCATCCCACAACTCATCTGGTCTTCAGTCACTGGTGTTTAAAACACCAAATCTATTCTTCACATGATCTTTAAATTTGGGTGGGATATAATCAAGATCATATTTTGGCTCTCATGGACTTGTTCTATTTTT
>NW_006921813.1:2863087-2864088 GCF_000298275.1 Orycteropus afer afer | reverse complement strand
GGCTGGTGGGTTTGAACCACCAGCCTTCTGGTTAGCAGTCAAGTGCCTTAGGCACTATGCTACCAGAGCTTCTATGGGTAGTATTAATTTTTACATGCTTTTTTGCTAGTGTATAAAAATACAGTTGGTTTTGTATATTGACATTATATCCTGTCCTTTTGTTAAATTCGCTTTGTAGCTATTTTAGAAATTATTCAGATTTTTCTATGTATATGATCATACTATCTGCAATAGAGATAGTTTTTTCTCCTTCCTTTACAATCTGCATGCCTTTTGCTTTTTTTATTTTCTTCTTGTACCATCTAGGACTTTTACAGTGCTGAGTACAAGTGATGAGAGTGAATGTCCTTGTCCTCTTCCCTATCTTATGGGCAAGTGCTAAGTCTTTCAATATGAAATTTGATATTAGCTGCAGACTTTTCTTAGATACCTTTTCTCAGGTTAAGTAAGAGCTTTTTCAGTCTGAATTTATTGAGGATTTTTTCTTTTTTTAATCATGAATGAGTATTAAATTTTGTCAGACAGTTTTGCTGCACATAGTTTTTCTACTTTGTTCTGTTAATATGGTGAATCATGTCAATTAATTTTTGCATGTGTAAGCAATTTTTCATTCCTGGTCATCATGAATTATCTTTTCTTTCTTTTTTCTTTTTTTTTTTTTTTAGGGGCTTAAGCAAGATAGAAATTTGTTTCTCATTATGTCCAGGAAGCCAGGGTGCCTACCTAGAGCTGATGTGGGAGCACATAGTGTCAGGGTTCAGGACCCCTTTGATCTGATTGCTCTGCTGTGTGTGGGTTTATTTCCCAGGATCATCTCATGACTTGTAACAGCTTCGGAGGTTCCCTTTATCACATCTGAATTCCACTCAGCAGGAATATGAAAGGGGCAGAGAAGCGAACCCTCTTTTTCCCATTTCTTCTTACTTCTTGTAGGCAGCAAGTTAGTTAAATGGACTTACCTCGCTGGAAGGGAGGTGGGAATGCAGTTTTTATGCTGGGTG
>NW_006921813.1:2858688-2859892 GCF_000298275.1 Orycteropus afer afer | reverse complement strand
AAATACCAGAAAAACGTTTGTCTATGTTTTATTGACTATGCAAAAGCATTCAACTGCATGGAACATAATAAATTATGGATAACATTGCAAAGAATGGGAATTCCAGAACATTTAATTGCACTCATGATGAACCTGTAAATAGACCAAGAGTGTGTCACTCAAACAGAACAAGGGGATACTGAATGTTTTAAAGTCAGGAAAGGTGTGTGTCAGGGTCATATCCTTTCACCATACTTATTTAATCTATATGCTGAGCAAATAACCAAAGAAGCTGGACTACATAAAGAAGAATTCAGCATCAGGATTGGAAGAAGAATCATTAACAAACTACAATATGCAGATGACATAACCTTGCTTGCTGAAAATGAAGAAGACTTGAAGAAGACTTACTGATGAAAATCACAGACTACAACCTTCAGTATGGATTACACCTCAAAACACAAAAAACAAAAATTCTCACAACTGGACCAATAAGCAACATCACAAAAAATGGAGATGAATTAACACAGTGGCTGCTATTGTTGTTCAGCAGCCTGCCATGCTCTGCTGACCTTGGGACTTTCAATGGACTTAAATTAATGGCCTGCTGTGTGGTTTGGTAACATGGGGACTATGCCATTCTATTTGTAGACCTTGGGCTTGTTAGCCTCAGCAGCTAGTAGCTGCCTGAGTGAAGAGATGCCTCTAGCTTCAGTGGGCTGGGAGCAAGAGGCAGAGCTGAAGCCCAAGGTCAAGGGGCTTTCACACAACCCCTAGAGCCTGGCACTTTGAACTCAGACTTCTGGCCTCCTAAACTGTAAGAGAATAAACTCCTGTTTGTTCAAGTCATACTATTTGTGGTATATTCTTGTCAGAGTGGTACTAGGTAACCAGAACATATGTAGAAGACCCAGATTCAATTACTGGCCAATGCACCTCATTGTAGGCACCGCCCCTTCATCAATGAGGGGTTCTGTGTTGCTATGATGCTAAACAGGTTTCATCGGAGCATCCAGGCTAAGATAGACTAGGAAGAAAGGCCTGGTGATCTACTTCCAAGAATTAGGCAATGAAAACCTTCCAGATCATAACAGTTGGATCTTGTTGTGCACAGGGTCACCATGAGTAGCAGTCTTCTGTAGCAACTAACAATAACTAAGTAATTTGTAAATATATCCTCAACTCCTGAAAGCATCCATATGGTTGGCCTTTTTCTTCAGTCTCA
>NW_006921813.1:2855110-2856418 GCF_000298275.1 Orycteropus afer afer | reverse complement strand
GAATGGCCCTACTGGGGACAGGGAAATCTGGGGATTTGTGGGTACATTGTAGTAAATGCTTGGGTCCCTGTGTGGCTTCAGGTGTCAAATGTGCAAATGAGCTGGCATGTCAGCTGTCACAGGATGTTGGGATGTTAAGATAGACAAGAAAGTATTGCTGCTAACAGGCCTGGATATGCAGGCTCTGCTCACCTGACAAAAACCAAGCTTCATGTCACCAAACAGGAGAATGTTGCTAAAAATGGGTCAAGACAGGCATAGGTCCTCATGAGTTGTAATTAACTCAACTCAGAGAAACTCAACTCAAGAAAATGGCAATTGTTTTTATTGAATTATTATTATTCTCATTTTAGTGAAAAGCTAAACTGGCAACTGAGGTCTCCAAAGTCTTCAGAAAAATACATTTTATATTTATACCTAATAACTGTATTGGATACTGTGGTACATTTCCCAGGTCCCCACTGAAGGGCCAATGCACCAGTCCCCCAGCTGCTGGGACGAGGTGTTGCTGGTGGCTCTCAATGGCATCCCTCCCTGAAAATTGCCCTCAGCTGTAAGGACACGCTTTTCCAAGGCTATGCCCCCTCCCCAGGGGCAGCCCAAACTCAATGACCAGCTGATGTAAGGATACAAAGATCTTGTCCATTGGCCTCAATTTGGGACAATTATGCAAAGTCATCCCAACTTTAGAGCATCTAGTACACCTCAGTTACAACTGCAGTGCGGGTCAGCGTCTCTTTCTGCCTCATCCTGTCTTCTCTTCCTAACAGGTGTTATCTCCTGTCTTAGTTCTCTAGTGCTGCTATAACAGAAATACCACAAGTGGATGGCTTTAACAAACAGGAATTTATTCTCATACAGTTTAGGAGGCTAGAAGTTCACATTCGGAGTGCAGCTCTACAGGCTGGGTGAAGGATTCTGGACTCTGGGCTTCAGCTGTCTCTTATTCCAGGCCCACTGGCGTTGGAAGCTTCTTTTAACTCAGTCTGTAGGCTGCTGAGGCTGACAAACCCAAAATCAACAGGTAAAATGACACAATCCCAAGATTGGCAGGCAACATAGCAAACCAGTGGTTCAGGTTTAGGAACAATCCCAAGACTGGCAAGCAACATGGCAGGCCATTGGCTCAAGTATAGGAACTGGAGATGAAGACTCAGCCAAGTGCAGGATCCAAACGGGCCAAAAAGCGAGACACATTCCTCACACCTTCTCCATAGACACTGGAAGCAGGGCATATCTTGAAGGCAACTCCCCTTCAGCACATGAGGTGCTCATAGCAGGTCCCACCATGGTGTTGATTGTAATCTC
>NW_006921813.1:2849094-2853995 GCF_000298275.1 Orycteropus afer afer | reverse complement strand
CATAATAATGTAGCTAGAGTCAATAAACAGCATGGAAACCATTAATTTGCTTGAACTCCATGATGGTTTAGGTTAACTCTGGCATCTCTGGCACAACATTTTCTAAAAAAGAACTTAAAGTTAAGATAACTTCTATCATTGAGACAATGATACAATGGATATTCAGTGGGATCAACAGGAGGCCTGTGTGAACCTATTCTCTAAATTAGGCACACAGTGGAAAGGGAAGCAAGGACTATACATCTGGCTGTATGAGGGAATAAATGCTGAGATTAGTCTACCAATGAAAGCAGTGGTAATAAAAAGTCTAATGCACACATACACGGATAGATGCTCATTCATATAAATCTGTGTGTGGGTGTACATGTTCCCTTCTTAAATATAGGCAATGTCATACAACATTAACCTTGACTTTTTTCTTCCCTAATATGCCTAAGAATCATAAAATATCTTTTTAAATAAATCACTCTCACTACCATCGAGTTGGATCTGACTCACAGTGACCCCTTCTTGGGTTTCCAAGTCAGTATCACTACGGAAGTAGATTGCCCAACCTTCCTTATGTTGACAAAAAAGTAATGGAACTACAGAAGTCACAGACCAAGTAGAGTGAGACTCCCGGAAAGTCAGCAAGCACTGAAGCCAGCTTCCTGCTGAGAGTATCTCTCCAACTACCATGACCCGAAGCTTATCTTCTGACTGCTCTATGGGATGCAGGAGATAGAAGGTTAAGTCTTCCCTAAGTGGGGAGGCCCCAGGAGGCTTCCATAAAAAGTTGGTACCCCAAGGGGCCATACCTTCAGTGTAAGAGTGAATGAGATATGTCCTCTTGCACAAAAACAACAGTAAGGAAACTTGCCTGCTATATCCTTAGTTTTATACTGAGAGGGTGGAAAAAATTACCTTGAGAATTCACAACCATAGGATGGCCAGTTTGTGGGTCTTGATTTGACTTTATGTGTAGTCCCAGGAAACTTTAAGAGAGAATGTAATTTAAAAGTTTCCTGGTTGGAGAGTTCTCTAGGTGGTTCTTAAGTGCAAAGGCAAATCCTTATTGGAGGACAGAACTTCTATCTCAGAGAATTAGTGAACACAGGTAAAGTTGCAAGGAATAGGAATTCAGGAGGTCAAATATCCCAAAGCCCACAAGACAGCAAGGCGCCGTGAATCAGACAAAAATGAGACTGAGAGAGAGAACAAGAATAGGAGAGAAAGAAGAAAGAAAGAACAGATGGCAGAATTAGCAGAATGAGATGAAATCCCCAAAGATGTCAGATATTGTCATTTATCAGACACAGAGTATGATTCAAGATATAAGTAAAAGGATTGAAAATATGATCAAGATTCAAAATATAAAAAGTTGATTTTTCAGAGGATGAAATAGAACTGTAAAATGTAAAATGTAAATGTAAATATAAATATAAAATATAATAATTGGAGTTTGAAGTTACCATCTGAGAAGAAAATTAAGAAAAATCTAAGAGTTAATTAGTTGATCCATTTGTGGAAGCATCCTATGCTAGATGATTACCTGTCAGTGAGTGCCTTCATTGAGTGCTTGGGGTGGAGTATCTGAGCAGTCTGACGGCAATGCTATTGAAAGAGTGGAAGTTGAACATTGATCACATGAATTACAGCCTAACCAAGAAGGATTACATTAATAGAAAGGAAGCTATCATCTTAATGGGTAGGCTGATGGGTTGCGAAGAGCAAAAATGCATTTCCAGCTTTGTTTGGAGGAAAGGGTCCCCTGCTCATCCAAAGTAGCATTTCAGTCTACACAGCAAATCAAGCCCTGTGGTGTGAAAAGATGGAAAACTATGATAATTTGATTCCACAGGCCATGAATATTTCCCCTTGCCTTGAGTTCAAGTTCACCCAGAAATCTGGCTACACTTTGGCTTCTTCAAAATTGTTTTTCCTAAAGGGAGGGAGAGTTTATGCCAACTCTAGTGTTCCTGACATTTTTTTTTTTTTCATCTCATTATATATCGCTTATCTGTTAGAAATAAACTTTAGTCTATAATCGTTTAGTTCATATGAGTTTATTTACTAAGAGATAAATCACTTCAAATTAGACTGGCAAAACTGGTCTTTGGTCCTGGTCTACAGTGGCAGTTGAGTAAGATCTCAGCACATTAGGACACATGAGGACATGTCTACCTCACTGCCCCAAAACTGCTATGGAGATATGTGAGGAAGAAAGCTAATAATTTTTTTTTTTTTTAGACTTGATGCATAAACAAAGTAGAAAAACGTATAGCAGGTTCAGGTTGTATACATAATTTGCAAGGGGAAAAGGACTTTTGGAAAGGCTGGTATATTTTTTCTTAGTGTCATGTCAGCAATATATCAGTGTGCCTTCGTTTTTCCCTTTATGAACAATTTGCTCTTTAAATTATGAATGTGAACATCCCTAAGTGGGAGCACATCTGCAAATATAATTGCGATTTATTTCCCAATGAGTATGAAAGCTTTTTCCAACAACTTTCTGTGGAGTTTTCTTATTATAAAAGTAATAAATGCTTATTGTGGAAAATTGTGTGGGCTTTTGTTTTTGCCTTTAAAATTTTCTACAATAGTCTATGCTGTACAAAGAAAGTGGAAAGAGTCAGCAAGCAAACAGTTGTCTTTGGAACAAAAGTGGCTCAAAGATGCATATATGCAGCCCCAACATCAGCAATCTGTCTGCCTGACAGCACTTCAGGAGCTTTTGCTCTTGGCATGTGGCCTACCTGAACTCCCTGTCATCTGCATAAGCCCCCGCTAGAAATGCTGACCAATTACGGGGTTTTTTTGTGGTTGAAGAACTCTTCTCTTCAATTAAGAGCCAGGAGGTTACACTAAACTAATTACTTTGAGAATCAGCAGCTCAGGAAGGTGCCAGGAGATGGGAGAAACATCTGTTTTGGTGCTGATCTGTGAAAAGAGCCAGAGGACCCAAAGCAATTTACTTCATATGGGTGATATTTTCCCTAGAGCTTTCTCTTCTTTCTGCTTCCTTACTACCCTTTTTGCTTGGAACTCTTCAAGCACAAGTTGTCATTCGTTAGGCATTACCAATCAGATGTAATATGATGAACGTTTCTCTCTTGATCAGACTGAAGGAGAGAAAGAACTGGTTGCTATGGCTTGAGTGGTGGCAGCTTTCCTATCCTTCAATGCCCCATACCTTTTGGAAGTGTTACGATCTATAAGAAATTCCTGTTGCCTAATGCCTCTTGCTTTATGTAAGGTCCTCTTCTGGAGTAGGTGACAAAATGTGATAGCATTTAATATAGTGATGAATACAACTACTCATGGTAACCTCATGTCAGAGTAGGATCAACAGGGTTTTCAATGGTTAACTCGTAGGGAAGTAGACTGCCAGGCCTTTCTTCCAAGTCACCTCTGGATGCACTTGAGCCTCCAACATTTCATTTATAAGCAGACATGTTAACCATTTGCACCGCCCAGGAACTCCGTGATGGGCATGGGGTACTCAATAAATGTTGAATGAACTCAATAAATGTTGAATGAGATTGCCAGAGGATGTCTCCTATTCTCCTGGCTTACCTCACTTTTCAAGGTCAAATGCATAATAAAGCTCCTCTGTATATCTTACATCATAATATAAAGGACACTTTCAGAAATAGGCAAGTTTACCTACAGGAGACTCTGCTGAACGATACCAAGGCCCAGAATGCAAGACCATTTTGTCTGACTAACTGATCTGTCTTACATCACCTCAAGTTCTAGTTGAAAATGGGTACAGGTATAAATTATAAACTTAAAAAGGAAAATATGTTTGACAGAAAACTCACTCTTGATAAAGCAGAACAAAATGGCTTCCAGGAATTCTTGGTAAAATATTTCACTGGGCAAACATAGTTCATTTGTTAGGATAGTACTGCCATACCATGCAACTGTCTTGGATTGTTTCCTGCCAGAAACATTCATTTGCAATTGTGTAGCTGTGAACTTTGGGAGCTCAGAGATGGTTGTTTAATGATATTGGATACAATTAGAAACCATTTTTTAAAATATAGCTAATTCTACTGATAAAACATCATCTTCACATATTAAAAACAAACATATTGGGCAAGTATATCGTGGCTTAAATTTGTAGTCAACAAGTGAAATGAGAAGACAAGGCAGGAAAGATTTTCTTTTCTTGTCAAAACTTGTACTTAGTTAGCCAAATGGCCTGCTAATCTTCATAAAATCATTTACCCTACAAAAGGGAATATACCTACAACCATATATACGTTTGCAGATGATATTTCTACATACATATTTGTATATCCTATAGGAATGTCCATATACATACTAGAGCTACTGAGCCACAGCCAACCACCCTGAGGGAATGAGTTACTGGGCTTAGGGGCTTGAGATCATGGTTGTGGGGCTAACAAGCTCAATTGGGATAACATATTACACAGAAACACTGTTCTACATCCTACTCTGGTACATAGCAACAGGGGTCTTAAAAGCTTGCAAGGGGCCATCTAAGATGCAACAATTGGTCTCTCCTCATCTGGAACAAAGAAGAATGAAGAAAACCAAAGACACATAGAAACAATTAGTCCAAGGAACTAGTAGACCATGAGAATTCAGCCTACATGACTATGAGACCAGAAGAACCAGATGGGGCCTGGCTACCACTGTCAACCACTTGGAAAGGGATCAGAATAGGAGATTCTGGAAAGGTGGGAGAAAAATATGGAACAAAAGTCAAAATCATAAAAAATACCAAGCTTACTGGTCAGATGGAGACTGGTGAAACTCCCAAGACTATGGCCCTACTCAACCTTGGGGCCTGGAACTGAACTCACTCCTGTAGCTTCCAGCCAAATCACAGGGCAGAAATACATAGGAAAGGAGGACACAGGGAAAAGGTAACCATGGAAGGAAGTGGGAAG
>NW_006921813.1:2846683-2848424 GCF_000298275.1 Orycteropus afer afer | reverse complement strand
AAGTGTATTGTTAATACCTATAATGTCATGCTTGGTAAAGCAGAGGGTCAATGAAAAGGGGGAAGTCCCTCAACGAATAGGTTGCCAATGACTGCAATGATGGCTCAGAACTGGACAGTGTTTATGTTTTTTTTGTACATGGAGTCACTAAGAGTTAGGATCAACTCTACAGCACCTAACAACAACAGCAACACAATGTATATTAGAAAATGTGTATTATGCAAATGATGGAAAGCAGTGAGAAAAATTCTGCCAAAAAGTGTATGGAGTAGCTAGCTGCTAAGAGCAAGCCCTCCATTAGAATGTTTGGGTTTAAATCATGGTGGCACCATTACTAATTGTGTAGTCTCTGAAAATGTGTCTGTAAAACAGAAAACAAAAACATCTTCCATGCAATGGGAATGATAGAAATGCTGCCTTGTGGGGTTATGAATATTAAATAAATAATGTGAGTAAAATACTAGAACTTAGCTCTTATTATTTGATTTTGTTAGGCAGTTGGGTTATTTGTGGGATTTTGCCACCATGGGAAGGGAGATGGTGAGAAGAGCAATTATGAAGTGCAAGCTCAGAGATGCTGGCAGTGAGCAGAGTAGCAGGGCTACTTGTGAACTATGGCTCCAAGCACTGACTCTGCCTCTCCTATTCCATCTCCCTTTCTATCTGTCTTCCCCTGAGTGAACCCTTTTTATTTCTCACAGAGTTACAAAAAGGTGTGATAAATGGCAGTCCTACTCTGTATTGGCTATTTGAGGTGAAATAATAAATAGTTTGCACGGCATTTTCACAGGTACAACTAAAAGTTAATAAATGTTATATAGGTGGAAAGTATCTCCTTTGGAGAAGAAAATGCTACTTCTTTTTTTTTTTTTAATACACTGATGTAACACGGCTCACCTTGGTCCAGCTAAAACTGTTAAGAACTCACTGATGTCAAGTCAGATCCAACTCACAGCGACCCCTCTTTGGGTTTCTGAGGCAGTATCACTATGGAAGTAGATTGCCCAATCTTCCTTCCAAGGAGTGGCTAGTGGGTTTGAACCTCCAGCCTTCTGGTTAGCAGTCAAATGCCTTAGGCACTACACCACTAGAGCTCCCCAAACCATTAAGAGGTACCCCAAAACACCCACTGGACAGCACTCATCTCAGGAATATCTACCCATCCAATAATTGCTTCTTTTTCTACATAGAAAGGGATTACTGTGCAGGAGGGGTGAGATGGAAAAGCAGAGAAAGAGACATGCAGAGAAAGAAGAAAACAAATTGAATGGTTTCTTTTTTACATATTTACTTTTTAAAATCAACAATTAATATTGCATCTTGTCCTGTCCCTCAAACAGGGACATATATATGATCCTGGGTGCCAGGGGGTTTATTTTTCAGGGCAAAATTGTTATGACTATTTTATAGCATGTCTCATTATTAATGTTGCTGAAGATCAATTCTACCATTTCTTGACCTCAAATAACAAATATATGTTGTGCTTAAACCAAAACCAAACACACTGCCATCAAGTTGAACCTGACTCATAGGGACCCCTCCTTGGGTTTCCGAGGTGGTATTGAAGTAAGTGACTCCATTTTGTAACTCTATTTTTGTAATGTCCAGCTATGGCTGGCAATATCTTGCTAAAACTCCATTTTATGTGGCTGAAGTTAACATCTTATCCTGCCCCCACTCCTGGTGAGTTAGGGAGTGCCCCTTTTGTCTTTTTCTTCTCCTCCCTCCTAGACACATAAAG
>NW_006921813.1:2835412-2846218 GCF_000298275.1 Orycteropus afer afer | reverse complement strand
GGAGAAAAAGGATCTCTAGGGGAGGCGCCCCCTGAAGACGTTCCAGGGCCCTGGAACTCCATTCTCCCAACCGGGTGTCCACATGGAGAAGTGGAATTCTGTTGATTCAGCCTGAGACACCTGATTCTTCTGGAGGTAAGCCTGTAAACCTGCAAGACCAGGCTCACTGTTGATTGAGAGAAAGGCTTGAACACGATCATACTTTCTCCAATTTTTTTCTCATCAGAACGCTGCCTGAGAAAATCTGTCCAGTGAAAACTTGTTTTCCTGGAGACTGACCTGGTAAAACGTTGGTGAACTGATCTCGTTTTACTAGAGTTCCTGTTCTGTCCCTTTGAGAGTGCCTGTTATTTCTGAAACCTGCCACATATCTGTTTTATGTTATGTCATCTCCTCAGTGAGATAGTTGCTTGGTCCTCTTTTCTCTTTGTCTATCTTGGGCTGGTGTTTTAACTTGTGAAGTTGTGGCCACTGCCCCAACAGACTGGACTGTTGGACAGAAAATTATCCTTGGATTGTGTTAATTCTTTATATGTTTCATGTTTGCAGGACTGAGCTGTTACTCATAGTAAATGAGTTCTAATTCTGAAATATTGTATTGGATTGAGAGGTTTAAACATTTCGTCCAAAGTCTATTAGAAGATTTTGATTGGTTTTATCCAAAAAACTTGGGACTTTTATGGTTTAAATGAATAGATCATTGATTTGGCTGCTCAAGGGACCGTACAAGAATTTGCACCCTGGGAAGTGAAATTTTACTTACTTTTATTATTATTCTTACTATAGTAAATATCTAATCTGGTTCTCAAATTTAGGATTAAATCCTACGGTAAATAAATTAACACTTTAGGATTTTTGGGTTAGGGTGTGTTTTAATGTATGTGTGAACGACTGTGTCTAGCTAACTGAAACCCTAAGGGATTAGGGACTTGATTTGTTTGTGTGTAAAAAGTGTGTGTGCATGGCACCGGTGCAACAGTTTTGAGTAGATGTGTGATTGAATGAATGTAAATGTGATTGGAAATTAAGTAACTGAGATTTTGTACCAGAATGGTACTCCTTAACTGTATTCTGAAAAACTGAACCTTCGGAAGTTAAGAAAGAGAAATTATATCCTTCCTTAAATCCATTTTTAAGTCAGGCAAAACCTTTTTTAAAACCATTTTTAAATCAGACTGTTTCAGCTGCAACCATACCTGCCAGCACTTGCTCTCCTCTGCCTTTTGACCCTTTCCCTCCCTCAGGAAAGCAAGTTAACTGTTTGTCATGCATGGTGCTTCCTTTATCACCTATACAAACTATGGTACAAAAAACAAAAACTGTAAGTGAGGACATTCCATTAAAATTAAAACATGTTTTTCCCTTAACAGAATACGTAAGTCAGCAGACTAATCAACTGATGCAAGGACCTAAAGCATTATCTTTTAAAACTCTTAAAGATTTAAAACAAGCTGCTGCTACCTATGGACCAACAGCACCATTTGTAAAAACATTAATAGAAACCATTGCACAAGAAATTTTGTGTCCTTATGATTGGTATATGCTGGCTAAAACTGCATTAGAAGGAGGAGATAATTGATCCAGAGGCTAGGGCTTTTTGTTACACCTAACCAAAAGCCCAAGGCCATATACATAGAATGGAACGGTAATCAAGGTGAAGAGATAAACCTGCAACGTTTTTAAAGGATTATGTGTTTTGGATTATGTGTTTATCTAAATGTACTCCATACTGTTTTTGAGCCAATTAAGAAAATTGTAATTATTAAAGTATAGCATTTTGGGGTGGTGAACACACATAAAATGACTTAGTATAGTCTAGACTATTGAATGAAACCACCTTAAGAATTAAGTTGAAAGTTTTCACATAGCCTGAAAAACTAGAGGGAAGGTAAAATGACTGGTAATAAGTTTTTAAAAATAAAAATAGGGGGAAAAGAGAGTAGCTTTGTCTTAAAGTAGAATGTCTGGTCATCCCAGAACATGAAAAATAGTAAAAGTTAAATTTGAAAATGTGTAGTAAGTTGTAGAAAGTTTGAGAGAAAGTGAACTTTATTTGCCTTGGGTTTTAATACCTGCAAATAGTAAGTGTGAGGAAACAATGAAGTACATTGAAACTTTGATAACTTTAGATCAGTTTTGGTGGATTTATTCATAAGATGGAAAGAAGAATGGCGAATCTTTCACTGCAAAATGTTACATTAACAGTATATTTTCTATTAAAATAACAATAAAATCATTGTATTTAAGAGGGGTTAAGTGACATGAACTAAAAACCCTATGTCATGACAGGTTTCTAGTAGTGATGAGTTCAAGTAAATGTTAACTGTTACATGAAACATATTTGGCCAGTGGAAATGAAAATTTAAAAAAAAATAAAAAAATGTAAATAGATCATTACATTACAAATGATTTCTCTGTGTAAATGAATTATACAATTAAGAGTGTGTAAGTCAGCCTTCAGCCAATACTTAATTGAATGTGTTAAAAGGGGAAATAGAATTTACCCAGAAGAAACACAGGCTTTTGTTTCAAATCCTCTGTGTATATAGTATAGGGGGCTTAAGTAAAAAACCTGAGCCCCACCCAGTATTACTGAGGGAGCAGAAGATTTACATTTGAATAAGGAGCTGAATAAAAAAAAATAATAAGGATTGTTTAGCTCTTTGAATTTCGAGCAAGCAGACTGGTTTTGGGGCATCCAGACAGGAAAGTCATGGTCCATGAGAGAAACCCCTTCCAGGACTGAAAGTTAAATGAAGCCAGTGAGTAGTAAACTTGGAGGTTACCTGAGTCCACCTGAGTGGAAATGGGGGAAGTGCAGCAAAGAAGAAATGAGCTGAATATGGTACTCTTTAACCTAGGCCACGGAGGCTGGGGGTGAGAGGAAGGACTAGCTGGTCTGAAGTGCAATGAATTGTGGGCCTATGGGCATTGAAATAGTCTCTGAGGACTGAAAATGTGAGAGAAGGTGCTGGCTGGTCTGAAGTGAAGGGAAGAGTGTGACTCCCAAACTTGGTAGCTGGTACCCAGGACCCAGCTGGGATGGCTAGGGCTGAGCTGATGAGAACCCAACCAAACGAAGAGGAAGATATTTGACACTGAACTGGTGCTAAGTTGCTACAATTTGATGACTTGAGCTGCGCTGAACTTTACTTGTTTATTGATCCAGATGCTTGAAGTTTCCAAGCAGAACAGAAGATTCTCCAGAGAGAAAGGACCATACTTGTCTCTTCAGAGTACCGGTTTGATAGGAATGGGCAAATTAAAAATTAGCTATTTAAAATGAGAGGAGATAGAGGCGTGAAGTGGCTGGCATACACGCTTTCATGGGTGTGGTTAATCTTAAACTGATGGTGAAGGGAATGTTAATTTTTAAAGTATAAAAGATATAATGACTAGAAAAGCCAGGGGGGTGACCTGCAGTGTAGTAAATTACCTAGTATGGCTTTTCTAACCATAAGTTTTTATAAACTCCATGGTGGAATTTGCTGTGAGCAACTGAGGAGGTCCTGATTGTAAACATTATCCACCTGGCGTATTTCTACTGGGAACAACACAAAGTAATGTTTTGGGAAGTTCACTCTCTTTCAGATGCTTAGAATTCTGATGCTATGATTGGCTAGTTTGGCCACTCTGCCAGGCTCAAAAGGAGGCCTCCTAGAAGCAGAACTCTCTCTTACTGCTGGCTGAGAAGGACGTGCTGCTGAAAGAGACATACACTCCTGGGAAAGAGAGGCAAGAGACATACATTGCTGAGAGAGACACCAAGGGACACACATTGCTAGGAAAGAGACTGTGAGAGACTGTTGGCTGAGAGACGGTGAGCTGAGAGAGACTGAGTGTTTTTCCTGGGCTTGGATTGTATCCTGTTGCTTCCCTAATGGGCTCCATGGTCTGTGGGTTCTGTGTGACCACTGTGGCGAATTGTCGAGCCCAGCAGAGGTATGGTGGGTGTTGTGGGAGGATTGGTTGGTGTCAGCATTGGTGAAAGGGCTGGAGGGAGGTAGCATGTCCGACCTCATAGTAATGGGTCTTGGGTTACTGATAGTGATTCTGTTTTCCTCTTGTGCGGTGAGAGGAGGTCAGAAGATGTGACCTCCCTGACCCTTTAGCAATCCCAATCAAGTTTTAAACACTGTACTTAATGAATTTAAGCTTTGACTACTGAAGTACATCTACTGCATTTAAAAAATATAAAAGAAAGGCAAAATACACTAACCTCAAGTAAACGATGGTACCAAAACTTATTTGACTGGTCATCATGGGCAACAACCCTTATTACTAACCTGATAGGTCTACTAGTGTTACTTCTACTTGACCTCATCATTGGACCCTGCCTGTTCAACACCCTTATCAAGTTCATGCGGAATAGGATTGGGGCTGTGAAACTCACGGTTCTTAGAACCCAGTAGATGACCCTTGATACTCAAGAACAGAATAATGAATCAATGATTTGATTTTCAAACAAAAACAGTAGGGAATAAAGTAAGTGACTCCATTTTGTAACTCTATTTTTGTAATGTCCAGCTATGGCTGGCAATATCTTACTAAACCTCCATTTTATGTGGCTGAAGTAAACATCTCATCCTGCCCCCACTCCTGGTGAGTTAGGGAGTGCCCTTTTTGTCTTTTTCTTCTCCTCCCTCCCAGACACATAAAGCAGCTAAATCACCCCTCAATGAACACTTGTAGTAGAACATGTACTTTGGGGTGATTATCAGAACTAATTCCCCTCACCCCTCGATGAATGCCTGTACCAAAGCACGTACTCTAAGTCCTTGAAAGTGCAGCTGTATCACTACGGAAGTAGATTCCCCAACCTGCCTTCCGAGGAGTGGCTGGTGGGTTTGAACCACCAGCCTTCTCATTAGCAGTCAAATGCCTTAGGCACTACGTTACCAGAGCTCCCATGTTGTGCTTAGAAATATGGTAAAAAGATATCTTCATTTTTTGAGAGGCTTTTGTAAACTTGTTGCCCAAGAGAGTAGGAACTCTGTAAAAGGACACACAGTGTATGCTGATCCTCTGCAATTTCAGGAGGGGCTGTTCAAGTAACAACCTACTCCTTTATCATGGTTGTCCACACATTCAAGTTAGTGGTCTAAATAAAACAAGAGCCACTCTGGCAAAGTTTGTATGGAACTTCAGAGATTAAATGTAAATTACTTAGTCAATTGTGCAAGAAATCTGACTTTCCCTAGAAAGGATCTTGAGGTATCAGGGTTAGATAGTTGGTTATGACAATACCAGTGAGAGATGCATTAAACTGATATTGGCAAAGAACAAATGAAAAATTGTGCCTTTCTTGGCTAAGTCAGAAAATCTTTGATTATTCTCATCAGCTTTACTATATTGAGTTTTCAAATCAATGTAGAAAATCAACAACACATGGCTTAAAATCATGTTAGGGATTACTTTACATTTTACTGATACCCTCACAATTTGTTATTTATAATGTTTCTGGAAATTCCTCTGATTTGTTTGGGGTAGTAATTTGCCCAGTCTCAAAGAATGGATTATAATTAGTTTTAGCCATCATGGTGATAGAAACCATGCCAGAGATCTGATGACAGAATTTTGCACCAACAACTTATTCATTGAAAATACCCTTTCTTTCAATAACATAAATGGTGACTATACATGTGTTCCTCACCAAACGGAATATACATAGGAATCAAATAGACTACATACATGGAAAGAGAAAGGTAAGAAGCTCAATATCATCAATCAGAAAAAGGTCAGGGTGTGGAACAGACTAGCAATTGTTCATATGCAAGTTGAAGGAAGACAAAATCAAAGCAAATTCAAGACAGTCAAAGTACAACCTTGAATGTATTCTGCCTGAATTTGGAGATCATATCAAGAACATCTATCATGAACTGAATACTAATGACTGAAGATCAGCAGAGTTATGGGATGACATCAAGGATACCATATTTAAAGAAAGTAAAATGTTCTTACAAAGACAAGAAAGAAAGAAAGAAAGACAAAAATGGCTGTCAGAAGAGACTCTAAAACTTGCTCTTAAACAGAGTAGCTAAAGCAAATGGAAGAAATGATGAAATGAAAGAGGTGAACAGAAGATTTCAAAGGGCAATTTGAGAAGGCAAAGTTAAGTATTATAATGGAATGTGCAAAGACCTGGAGTTAGAAAACCAAAAGAGAAGAATATCCTTGGCATTTCTCAAGCTGAAAGACCAGAAGAAAAAAAAAATGAGCCTCCAATTGCAACACTGAAGAATTCTATGGGCAAAATAGTGAATGGCACAGGAACCATCAAAAGTAAATGGGAGGAATATACAGAGTCACTGTACCAAAAAGAAGTGGTCAACATTTAACCATTTCAGGAAATAGCATATGATCAAGAACTAATGATATTGAAGGAAGACGTTCTAGCTGCACTGAAGGCATTGGCAAAGAAACAATGCTCCAGGAATTGATGGAACAAAAATTGAGGTGTTTCAACAAATGGATGCAATGCTGGTAGTGCTCAATCCTCTAAGTCAAGAAATTTGGAAGATAGCCAGCTGGCCTACCAATGGGTAGGGATCCACATTTGTGCCCATTCCAAAGAAAAGTGAAGCAACAGAATGCAGAAATTATCAAACAATATCACATGCAAGTAAAATTTTGCTGGAGATAATTCAAAAAGAGTTGCAGCAGTACCTTGACAAGGAACTGCCAGACATGCAAACCAGATTCAGAAGAGAATCTGGACTGAAGGATATCATTGTGGATGTCAGATGATCTTGGCTGAAAGCAGAAAATACCAGAAAGATGTTAAACTATGTTTTATTGGCTATACAAAGGCATTCAACTGTGTGGATCATAACAAATTATGGATAACATTGTGAAGAATGGGAACTCCAGAACACTTAAATGTGCTCATGCTGAACCTGTACCTGTACACTCAATCCAATCCAATCCCATTGCTATCTGGTCGATTCTGACTCATAGTGACCCTATATGACAAACTAGAATTGACCTACAGGGTTTTCAAGGCTGGAAATCTTTACAAAAGCAGACTGCCTCATGTTTCTCCTGTGGAGTGGCTGGTGGGTTTGAACCACCAACCTTTTGTGTTTTTAACATGGTTAAAAATAAGGAAAGGTTTGTGTCAGGGTGTATTTTTCACCATATTTATTCAATTTGTATGCTGAGCAAATAATCCAAGAAGCTGGATTATATGAAGAAGAATGCAGTATGAGGATTGGAGGAAGTCTCATTAATACTCTGTGATAAACAGATGCACTTACTGATGAAGATCAAAGACTACAACTTCAGTATGGATTACATCTCAACATAAAAAAAGCAAAACTCCTTACAAAGGTACCAATGAGCAACATCATGATAAATGGAGAAAACATTGACATTGTCAAGGATTTCATTTACTTGGATTCACAACCCATGCCTGTGGAAGCAGCAGTCAGGACATGCAACAACATATTGCACTGGAAAAATCTGCTGCAAAAGACCTCTTTAAAGGGTTGGAAAAGAAACATACCACTTTGAGAACTAAGGTGTGCCTGACCCAAGCCATGGTCTTTTCAATAGCCTCCTATGCATGTTAAAGCTGGACAGTGAGAAGTGATTGAAGTGATTGAAGAAGAATTGATGCATTGTAATCATAGTGTTGGTGAAGAATACTGAATATACCATGGACTGCCGAAAGAATGAACAAATCTGTCCTGGAAAAAATACAGCCAGAATGCTCCTTAGAATGGAGGATGGCAAGACTTCATTTCATGTACTTTCCACTTTTGATATGTTATCAGGAAGGATCTGTCCCTGGAGAAGGACATCATGCTTGGTAAAGCAGAAGGTCAGTGAAAAAGAGGAAGATCTCAATAAGACTGATTGACACAGTGGCTGGAACAATAGGCTCAGACACAGCTATGATGTGAGGATGGTGCTGGACCAGGCAGTGTTTCATTCTGTTGTACACAGGGTCACTGAGTCAGAACCGACTTGATGGCACCTTGTTGTTCTTAGTTGTTGTTAGGTGCCATCGAGTTGGCTCTGACCCACGGCGACCCTATGTTCAACAGAACAGAACCTGCCCAGTCCTGTGCTAGCCCTACAATACTTGCTATACTTGAGCCCATTGTTGCAGCCACGTGTCAGTCCATCTTTCAGCTGCACTTCTTCCAGGACAGATTTGTTAGTTCTTTTGGCAGTCCATGGTACTTTCAGTATTCTTATCTTGAGATGGCACCTTACAACAATAAATACTACTTTATAAAGTATGATGTCCTTCTCCAGAGACTGGTCCCTCCTGATAACACGTCCAAAGTGTGTAAGCTGAATTTTCAGGTAAATCAGAATTGGTGTATATGGTCCTTATTTAGCACTACTGTAGTGCAGGGAAAGGCTTGAAGACTTTTCAATGATTTAAAAGCTGCACATGCAGCAAGTAAAGGAGATTGTAATGAATTTGTTGCAAGTAGGCATTGGGTTCAAGGAACTCTAGTGGTGCAGTGCTTAAGGCAACAAGGCTGCTAACCAAAAAATGTTGGCAGTTCAAACCCCCCAGCCACTCCGTGGGAGAAAGAACAGGCAGTCTGCTTCCATAAAGATTTACAGCCTTGGAAACCCCGTGGGACACTTCTACTCTGTCCTGCAGGATCGCTATGAGTTGGAATCGACTTGATGGCAGTGGGTTTTGTTTGGGTTTTTAGGGGTTGGTTCAATTGCTTCAAAGAGAAGATGAACTTACACAGCATTAAAGTGATCGAAAATACCGTGTTTTGGGTCAGGCACACCTTTGATTTTAAAGTGAAGTCGCAGCTGAAGAAAATTAAAAAAAGTGCACAAGAGTCAAAGTATGACCTTGAGTATATTGCACCTGAATTTAGGGACCATCTAAACACACTGAACACTAATGACTCCAAAGAGGGAAAATAGAAAATGCCCAGGTCTCAAAGGCAATATGAAGTAATGCTACCCTGAAACTACGTGCCTATAGTCTTCACTTTTTCTGAGATATTAAATATCTTTATTGTTTAAGCCATAGTTGAATTATTATTTATTCCTTCAACAAATATCAAATTGTTTAAACATTGTACCTGATGCTTGGGACACAGCAGTAAATGAAAATACAACCTCCCTAGCCTCATAAAGCATGGATCAAGTCAGAGGAAACACACACTAAACAAATTAACAACAACAATAAATAATAACATAAATAATATTGTTAAAATAATGTATTAGTTAATCTTATATAATAATAACATATACTATTACTTTATAATGGGAGCTCTGGTACCATGGTGGCTAAGGCACTTGACTGCTAACCAGAAGGCTGGCGGTTCAAATCCACCAGCCACTCCCCGGAAGGAAGATGGGGCAATCTACTTCCATAGTGATACTGCCTTGAAAACCCAAGGAGGGGTCGCTATGAGTCGGGGCCGACTCGACAGCACATAACAACATTACTTTATATACATTACTTAATATATATATTATTTGTATGGTAATCATATGAATAAAACAAAGCAAGGTAACAGGATAGAGAATACTAGGAAGCTAATTTCTATAGGTTATACATGGAAGATTGAAGGTTGATCCTTTGAGCAGAGATCTGAATGAAGTAAGAAGGTAATGAGCCATGCGGCTATTCAGGATTATTCTGTTATTTTCAGCTAAAAATACCATTAGCTTATACATCCAGCAAATTCTTACTCATCCTTAAAAATGAAGCTCAGATATCATCCTTTCGGGGAAGTTTTCCAAGCCCGCTCACCCACTAAAATCAATTTCTTTCCCTACTGGGCTAGGTTTGCATCTTAGACACATGTATTACTACACTCATCATGCCCTGTTTTAACTTACTTACTTATATAGTTTACAATGTCATCTTTACTAGACTATGAAACTCTTGAGAGACAAGACTGCCATTCTGCCTCCTAGTAAATACCACTTGCTACCCAGTAGGCTCCATGTAGTCACAAATAATTACTGACTTGACTGCTGTTTCTGTCTTTAAAAGGAATGTGTGGTTTTCAGGTAGTGCTAAAAGTGGACACAGAAACTTAAACTTTATTAAAGTATGATTATTTTTGTGTTTAAAATGTGTCTTGCAACCATCAGAGAAGCTGATGACTCTGAGTTACCATGAATGTATACAAATTAAACTGGTGTTCTAGGCAGAAAATCTTTGGTTCTCATTTAGAAAATAAGAATATGTAAGAGAGTTGAGAAGTAATCTATAGATGTTCTCTATCAGGTACATCTGTCTAATTACATTATGTCTAGAACTTTTGAAAAGGCTACAAAAACATAATTATAAGATCACTCACTTAGGTTAGGTAGTTACAGTCTTTGAAGCCTTTCTCCAGTAATGGGAAGAAAAGACTCATTTTTCTTACTGATCTCCAGTGGTCATCTGGGAACCTTCTCACACAAGCAACTCAATTCATAATACTACATTCCCACTACGTTCCTCATTTCTGTGCTGGACAACTATATGATCAACTCAGTCAGAATTGATCAAGTAGATGTTTTACCCTCAATCTCAAAGGTGAAGAAAAGAGTGAAAAGGCATTTAAAGAAATTTAAAACATCAGCTAAAGGTTAATAAAGTGTGAAAGAGTTTGATTTTTGGTACCTGTGTGAAGATTTAATGAAGAGAGAATCAGTGGATATTAAGTATATTTTAAAATTAAATCCAGAGTTTGTAGAATAAAGTAAACAATGTGCTTTTTAAATTTCACTTTTAATTTCTAAACAGATAGAATGGCTTCTTTTCATGATCAATTAAATTCCCTTTCTTTCTGTGTTACATCAACAGATTTAATATTAATATTA
>NW_006921813.1:2832889-2834802 GCF_000298275.1 Orycteropus afer afer | reverse complement strand
TCTAGAAATCAGGTTTGGAAGATAATTGTTAGTTACTTTATCTTTGAGTTTGCATTTCAGATTTCAAGTTACAATTTCCATTTGTTTTCTAAGAAAGCAGGTACAACAGAGTTCCCATCACAAGGAAAATCAGGTTTTAAAGGATTCTGAAAAAGGTAGATACTTACAAAATCTTCACTACATCTTTACAGGAAAATGATTACAATACCAGAAGTGGCTACGTAAATAGCTTCGAGACTCACATCAGATAAGAAAGCCAAATTCCAGAAAAGCTCCTACAGGTACTTGATGATTTGGATGAACTGGAGGGTTAATTTAGTGTCAGGCAAGCATCTGGTCTAGAACAACTCAAAGTTAATGAACAACCTGGAACAAAGGGGACTGGGAAAGTGGTGAAATGTGATTACAATATTATTCAGCTTAAGAGCAACAAATGAATGAGATGTGTAGACTTGACTTAATGGAAAATGTATGACTGTTCTTTGTCATTAAAGGGTTTGCTTTGGATTATAGAAGAAGATGCACTGAGGGTTTCTGAGAACAACACTTTCATACTCATCATATTCATTTTTTTTGTCTTCTATTTTTGGGGGGGGGGGTTGGAGGCTCAACTCTACTATTTTAAATATAATAATGATAACTGCCAACACAAAAGTCAACAAACTCACAGGTGACAAACAACATTCTCAGTTTGATTACTTCCAATAAACTCCAGGGTTTCCAGACCACATAATGCCACAGGATTATTCGTAATGCTTCTTTTAAAGGGTGGCATGGTTCAGAAATAAACTGCGCATGGTAAGAAGAGACTCCCATGGGTTATCCCTGCAAAATGAGTTGCAAGGCTTTGGGAGTGGTGGTGGTTTCCGGCCATTAGGGTTACTAATCAAGGCCAGCTTTTCATTTATGAGAATCTGCGCCAATCAGCATGATACATGTTGTGCTCACTCTAGCAATTCTGCCTGATTTCTTCAAGGTTATGCTGAAATAAAACTTCAGTTCAATTATCTTTGATTGGACTGTTTCGAGATTTTTATATATCCTTGAGATACAGAGAGTCCATGAAGTAGATACAACAGGTCCATTAGTCACAGAATCATATTTAGTGTTTCAGGCCACATAAAGCAATTACTGTCAACTCTCAATTAACCTCGTTATTGGAGAAAGCATTAATGTAGAAAGTACAAATCCTAGATAACCCCTACCAGGCCTTTCTTGATGTCATAGTAGCAGCTAAGGTGAGAAAAAGAGAGAGAGACAAATATAGGGAGAATGGGAAAGTCAGGAAAAGCTAAAGGTCTTTTCGGGAAAAGCTTGAGCAGAAGTGACAAATTCAGCTGCCATTCTCTGCCCTCTCTTTAGGCCCTTTTGTCCTGTACCTTGGAAATAAAAATGACATTGCTTTCCCGGTAAAGTTCTAACAAACAAAAAGCATGAAGCAGAGGAAGCAGGCACCAGTGGGGGAAGTATCCTTGGAGCCCAGCCTTCATCTGGGGTCACAGTGGCCGAGCAGCAGAGGCCACCAGGGACCCCACAGAGTTTGAAATAGAGGCTCTGCATCTTCCTCCTCTGAACACTCAAGTGTGCTCGGTGATCTCCTGCAATGGGGACTTCTCAGGTGTTTTGCCTTTTAGGGTTTTGATTATGTGAACCAAAATGGTAAAAAGTGCTTAATTTTAAATATTATAATGAATCATTTCCTAGATTCGTACCTCGTACTTTCCATGTTCCAATTATTAATGGACATTTGCATCTGTTTCTCCTCATTTTGAGTCATGCCACATCAGTCAGTGGAGGTCCCAAAAGCTTTACCTATCCATACTGTGAAGGTCATTTCTACTCTGAGGAGTCAGCTCTTCCCCTGTCAAATTTTGAGTGCCTTCTGACCTGATGGGCTCATCTTCTGGCACTAT
>NW_006921813.1:2808123-2809133 GCF_000298275.1 Orycteropus afer afer | reverse complement strand
TGAACTGCTGTATGGAAAGTGAATTTGCTCTGTAAATTTTCACCCAAATCACAATTCAAAAAAAAAAAAGTTGATGCTTTTGAGTTGTGGTGTTGGAGAAAAATGCTAAGAGTACCATGGTATGCTAAAAAGACTAACAAATTTGTCCTGGAGGAAGTGCACCTGGAATGCTCCTTGGAAGCGAGAATGGCCAGACTTCGTCTCACCTATTTTGGTCATGTTTTCAGAAGGTACCATTCCCTGGAGAAAGATATCATGCTTGGTAAAGTAGAGGGTCAACAAAAAAGGGGAAGGCCCTCAATGAGATGGATAGATACAGTAGCTGCAACTATGGGCTCAGGTATAGCAAGGATCCTGAGGCTGGCACAAGACCGGGCAGTGTTTTGTTCTTCTGTGCATAGGTTGCTATGAGTCAGAGATGACTCGACAGCTCCTAACAAAAACGAACAACAATGAATCATTTGTACACACTAGTGCCTAAGGCATTTGACTGCTAACCAGAAGGCTGGTGGTTCAAACCCACCCTCCACTTTTTGGAAGGAAGATTGGGCAATCTTCCATAGTGATACCACCTCGGGAACACAAGGAGGGGTCCTATGAGTCCAATCCGACTTGATGGCACTGAGTTTGGTTTGGTTTGGTTTTGGTTTATAAGCACTCTTAAACTATAGATTCCTACAGGTGTGACTGCATGTCTGTCAGATCCTGGGCACTGGTGCCATTCCTACCATTCTGATACAGTGAACTCTTTAGGCTGGGCACCTCCCTTCCAGGCCAGGAGCTATAAGAAAAGAAGATATGACTCCTCTTCAAGTGATTTCCTAGTGACATTGCTCCAGGAAGGGTTTGCATTTCATTAAAAAGGGAAGTCTTGAACCAAAAGGATAAAAACACAGTGGAATTCCTGTTCCCAGTGGGTGGCTGAGGGGTATAGAGGAAGGACAGAAGAGGCAGGGAGAAAGCCTCTGTAGTCACAGCAGAGAAATGGGAACACTGGAAAGGAGAGTTGG
>NW_006921813.1:2791056-2806508 GCF_000298275.1 Orycteropus afer afer | reverse complement strand
TGCTTACTCACTGATCTGCACTGAACACTTTCCCTTGTTACCATCCCGAATAATTGTAGGGCAAGGTAAAATTACATTTTTAATGGACAAAAAAAATTTTGGGTAGAAATGCTTGTAAATTAAAAAGCTAAATTCATACCTTTAGTGATTATGACTTGGCTAAAAAATTAACCTATTAAATTGTGAAGGGACCATGTATGAGGGTTTTTTTTTTCTTTTTCTTTTCAAAAAGAATGTCTAGGCATTAGAGTTATAAATTGGTTGAAATTTGGTTGAAAGTGGGTACATAGTAAAAGTCAAATGACAAAGTAAGATAGGAAAAGGAGAAAGAGTAAAAAAGTAAGGGAATTTCTGGTGAATATTGGTCAGGAATCTTTTAAATATTAAACACAGAGAACGAGAGAAATAATATAGCAGAGGAACTTCAGAAAATTTGGGAGAAATAAAAGATTAGTGAATAAAAAATGGAAAGTCACTCATACATAAGGTATCAATGACAAGGAAAAACGAGAGTTAAAGTACTCAATGAAGGTGTGCATCTGATTATTTATTCTTTAAGTTCTGCTACTGACTTACTGAATACAAATCATCTACTGGGTGTGAGGTAGCATGGTAGGCACTGGGGGTACAGCACTGAGAGGGTGAAAGTCCTTGCTATGAGAGAGTCCATCAGCTAGGAAAGTTATAACTTCAAATGAAGAGGTAGTGTTATGACTTCTGGTAATAAAGGAAGGAAGATGAAAGGTATTTTTACTCCTTTTCTCTCCTTCTAACACAGAGAAATCAACAAAAATTATGAAACATGGGGAAAAACATCAGATGCAATAAAACAAACAAGCAAACAAAAGAACCACTGTTCTTACAAAGCATGAAGTGTGCAATGACTAAAATTCAGAAAGGACACTGAAAGTTGATAGATTCCTCAAATTTCAAAACAGATACCAAAAGTTTTCCCAAAAGTAGTATCAGATTTCTAAAGGGTACATGCAATGAGCCTTTGATGACAGTGACAAGACTTACAATATAAAATGGGAACTTCCCTAGACAGACCCATTTGACACCACAAAACAGAAAGAGAGGTGGAGTTAGAAGGAAATATGATGGTGATATTCTGTTTACAACCTCACCTTCCAACCAGAGATAACAACACTCCTTGTCTGTTCCTTCTCTATAGAAATCCCAAGAGAGTAAGGGGTAAAGGAAATAAACAACAAAGCTGTCATTTCCTAGAAAATTCTTTTGTGCAGAAAGAATATGTCTTTACACTTCACACTAATTGTAATTTTCTCTCAGATGGCTATTCTGGTGAAAAGTACTTGCATTTTTCAAGTCCAAAGAAGGAAATATTGAGTAATTTCAGAAATTGATTAGATGGCCCCAATCTAGGCACGTATTTAGGTTTCCAGGATACAATGATGAGGGAATGAGAAGAGGAGCATGGCCAGATTATTAATACTTCCCTGGCCCTTGTATTGTTCTTAAGAACTAAGACCTGTCTTATCCATGAAAATTCAACCCAGAGCATAGAAAAAGCAATTCAGTGACATTGGATGCCTACTAATAACTCCACATGGTATTAGAGTCAATATATAGAGGTCTCTGCCAGCTATCGAAGGAGCTCTGGTGGTGCACTAGTTAAAGCATTCAAACTCACCAGGCGCTCTGTGGAAGAAAGTTGAGACATTCTGCTTCTGTAAAGATTTACAGCCTTGGTGACCCTATAGAGCAGTTCCATTCTGTCCTAGGGGGTCATTATGAGTCAATTGACTTGATAGCAGTCAGTTTGCTTTGCTAGCATTAGAGCTGGCAAATATGAATAAGGGTCATTGGGTGACTTTTAAGGACAAATTTCTGGTTCTACCTACATTGGACTTTGGACTTTGGTGCATATGCTATCCCAGGTCACTGGGTTCTTGTTTCTCCCAGAAATCCAGCTGGTAAATGAAAGGTTTGAATTTGAATTAGGTAAGTGACTTTTACTGCCCTCACAGTCTGAGGTATACAAGAGTCCTCTCAGTCTTCATCTAACTGTTCTGGATATTATGGATTGAATTCAGTCTCGCCAAGTACATGTTGAAATCCTAACCCCTGTACCTACCTGTAAATCTAGAAATAGAGGTTTCTCTTTGGTTGTGTTAATGAGGTTTTTCAATGTATATATTAGGTGAGATAGATCCTACACTTAATCACTTCTGAGTTATGAAACGACCAGCACAGACACAAAGCCACACACAGGGGAGAAGACTGATACCATGTGAGGACTGTCTATAAGCCGAGGAACACTAAAGAACTGTAGAACACTTGAAGCAACCAATAAAGAAGGAATGGAGATAGCTTAGATTCTGATCTGGACTTTAGTCTCCAGAACTGTGAGAAAATGAATTTCTATTCTTTAAAGCCACACACTTGTGGTGTTTGTGTTACAGCAGCACTAGATGGGCAATCTACTTCCATAGTGATACCATCCCAAACCCAAGGAGGGGTCACTATGAGTCGAGTCCAACTCAACAGCACATAACAACAACAGATAACTAAGACACTGGGTTAAAATCTATAGAATCTCATGGGACACTGCCCTTCAAAGACTTCATGGTTGATGTGTAGACATGGATAGTTAACAGATTTGTGAAGGAAATTGAAGTACTGAGGGACACCAATTGAAAACAATGAAAAATCAATGAAGCCAGAAGAGTTCTAAACATTAAGTGGCATTTACTTAAGTGATATTAGCTAATGGTGCAGCTGGGGAAGGGAAGAAGTATGAGCTAATGCTCATAACTCAAAAATGCTAAAATGGTCATAGACCAAAGGACCACACATTTCAAATCTGAGTTGCATAAGACCTCCCATAATGAACCACTTCTTTTCCTCTCAGAAGTCTGAAATGAGACACAAGTTTCTTTTGAGATTAAATACCCTCCGAGATCATACTCACAACCCCAACAGGGAAGGCCAGCACAGCCAGCACCCAGTCCCGGAGAGCTATCAGCTTCTTTAACTGCCTTTCTTGCTCTTGGCTCCCACTCCCTCTTGTCAGAAGACTGGAAAGGTCAGTCAGTACACAGATTCCAAAGAAGGCAGCCTGGATAACCTGTAAGGAAACAACAGCCATTATTAGTCAATAAGGTCTAAAGTGACCATGCTAGGGAACTGCAAGCACGCCACACATCCATGACATATAACACAGGATGAGAAGCACATATAAGGGAATCGCCCTACAAACAAACAAATAACAACAAAAACCAGCTCATGCTGGTGGGTCGATTCTGACTCACAGCCATCCCATGAGTCTCAGACTAGAATTGTGCTCCATATGGTTTTCCATGGCTCATTTTTCTAAGTTTATTACCAGGCCCCTCTCCCAAAGCACCTCTGAGAGGACTTGAACTTCTAATCCTTTTGTTGGCACCAGAGCATGTTAACTGTTTTCACCACCCAGGCACTCCACAAACTAAAAAAGGGCAAGATACTTAAAATTTGATATCATATGTGAGATAACTGATCTTAACCATACTACTTCCAGTTTTGTTTACTCAGGACAAATTTAAAAATGTACACACAGACACACACACACACACACACATATCTAAATAGGCCCAACAGAATGCAGTATCAATTATCAAATGGAAGTTTCCACTGATTTAAAACATTACAACAAAGTCCATGACTGAATTATATTGACTACAGTTCAGGTTATCTAAGAAGTGAAAAGAAAAGGATTGGAGTATTTGTTGAATAATAAGCATGACAATTTTATCTGATGGTGAAGAAGTCTTTCCTATGGTTTAAGTTTCTTAAATCTAGAATTTTTTTCCACCAAAAAGAGTGATAGAAAGCTTCTTGTCCTTGAGATACAGAGAAATCAACCGAATGCAATAATCACGAATCTGATATGAAGCAATTTTCTCCAGTCAAAGTTGGACTAAATAACCTCCTTCTCAGATTTTCAGTTTTTCTGAAACAAAATCTTTCCAAAGTAATGTCAACATAGATACCCTATGCCATTTTCCAAAACAAATCTACCAGCTGCACATTCTCAAATCGACTACAAATTGAATTGCTTGCATCACCTCTTTTGTTTGGACTCTCACGATCACAGGGGAGAATAGTGAAACATTACAGCACAATTATTTCTGCAATTCCTGAAGTAAGGGAAAGGTACTGAAGATCAAGAGCCGTGAATGGAGGTGGGCAGTATACTGTGGCACACTGTAGCAAACGGTAATTCAAATTATGGAAAGATTGGAAGATATGTCCCGAGCTCACTGTCATACCCATTAAGCACCAGCATTTGAGTTTAGGGGAATTTTTTGGCATTTCTACTAGACATATTTTGCTGATGATGTATTTGGAAAAGATATAATTTTACTAATTATTCTTTAGAAAATATGACAAATACTTTTTTTGGTAAAGTTCTATGTTGGTATTGGAAGAAAACTGTGAAAGCTCTGTGGATGGTTTTCTGTTTGAGACGGAGATCAAAAGGAAGAATGGTCCTCAGAGTTACCTGGTGTCTCCCCTTGTCTTAGCAACGGAACACTCAAATTGTCAATAAATCAATTCAAACTCTTACCCAAAACACTTTGAAATTTCCCCAAAATGAAGAGTCCCTCATCTTGCTAGTAAACTAAAGCAGAGTAATGTTCTTTTTCCCTCATAACTTAGGCCATCTTTTACCTTCAACAACTTAGGGGTGTTTGTCCTTTCTACAGCCCCCCCCCCCAGAAAAAAAAAAAACAGAGTAGGAGAATGCAACATGCATCACTGAGCATGATACATTAAAGTATTGGCATAATAATGTTGTGAAGACCAGAAATAGCTTACCTAACTCATTGACTAATTTCATACTTCGGAACATTTTCTACAGCATATTTTAGGACTATAGCAGTTTGAATCTTTATGGCAGCCCTAAGAGGGTTTTAGAAATTGGAGTGATCATACAGGGAATAATAAACTCCATACTAATCTGGCCAGAAGGCATATTAAAATGTGCCTGACCTCATCAATAAGCAGGGAAATGCAAATTAAAGTTATAATGAGATAGCATTTCTCATCAATATAATTATTCAGTGGAGCTCTGGTGGCGTAGTGCCTAAGGTATTTGACTGTTAACCAGAAGGCTGGCAGTTCAAACCCACCAGCCCTCTGCAGAATGAAGATGAGGCAATCTACTTCCATAAAGATTTACCACCTTGAAAACCCAGTAGGGGTCACTATGTGTCAGAATTGACTCAATGGTTGTGAGTTTTTTTTTTTAAGTTTATGATTATTTGAAATTTAATCCTGACAATACTAAGTATTGATGAAGATATGGAGCAACCAAAAATCTTATGGTGAAAACGCTAATTCTTTGAAGAATTTTGAAGAACAAATGGCAATATCTAGTAATTTAAAGATGTATATAAACCATTTTCTACAGATATTCTCACACGTGTGCACTAGTGAAATCTATATAAAAGTTAATGGCAGCATTCAATGCTTCAAAACAAAAAAAGTTGAAACAACCTGAATATCTCTTAATCATTGACTGGATAAATTGTCCTATGCAAATGAAAAGCCTATTGTTCCAAGGTTCTTATATTACATATAAGACAGTATAGTATTGTTGACAGAAGGCTGTGATAAGTTAAAGGTGCATATTGTAAATCCTAAAGCCACCATTAAAAAAATAAAAGAGTTTTAGCTAATGCATTGTTTATTACAATGTAAAAAAATTAGCACAAATTTAGTGGCTTAAAATATGACAATAGGATTGAGGTTTATGTTTCCTCGTTGGTTGTGAGCAGGTCACTCTCAGCTACTGGCATCCACTCTCCACTTCTTGCACGTTGCCCCCTCCATCTGTAAAGCCAGCAACAGTATGTGGAATCCTTTCCATGCTCTGGATCTCTCTGATTTTCTCTTCTTTCCTTTGCTGCCATCAGCCTATGAAAGGTCTCTACCTTTATGGGCTCATGTGACGCGATGAGTCCCACTTGGCTAACCCTCCTTTCCTAAAGCCAACTGTGCCATAGAACATAACAAACACAGTCACAAGGATGATATCTCATCATATTCATAATTTCTGGGGATTAAGGGAACCATGCTAGAAATTTGTTTAGATGCTTTTACAGATATGTAAAAAGAAAAGGAAGAGAAAGGACATTAAAATGAATAAGAGAAAGACAATCTAGGAGAGGAGAGAAATAAAATAATTTTGCAAATGTAAATATAACAGCTTAAATATATTTTGTCAGATTTATTGATTAATGGTATGTACAAAGGAAATTTTCTACTTTTCAGTAGTTGATTAGTCTTCCTCTTATTGAATGGTGTCACCTAACAGTAATCCTCTCACAATTGCCTGGTGATTATTCTGTCAGTGACTGTAGCCCTCTCAAGAGCTCTGTCCTATTTGAAACCAAGTATGGCCCATCTTAACTGAACTGCTGAGGAAGACGTCAACAAAGTGAGTATAGAAAGATCAGGTAAGAGAGGTATAATAAAACAATTTTCTTCTCATTTCCAAAAGGAGAGAGGAATTATTATTTGTTTGCTTATGTTTATAGCTTTAAAAAAAAAAAAATCTACGTTGGCTAATCCTCAAAAAATAATCTCTAAAAATTATGAAAGAGTCTACCATTTTTGGAGAGAAACATGGATTAACATTTGATTATTTGCTTATTTAAGAAGCAGTTTGTTAATACCATTAAACTACTTTATATTTCAGCCAGTATTGTTAGAGTTTAATTTGCGCTGACAGTTAAATCATAGTAGAGATATTTTGTTTTTCTATTGCCTATGTGTACCATACTTTCTACTGCAACTTAAAATTCATTAAGCTAACAGTTAAAAATGTAAAAGTTATACAGAGATGCACAAGTAGATCTTAAGCAGGATTACTTTGATGTATCACTTGGCTCCAGTCATCTTGCAGACTGGAATTTTCAGCCCATCAACTCAGCATGACACATATATACCATCTGGCTTTGAGTTCTTAGCAAGCTGGTTGCTCTTATAATTTTGTATCCCATGTAGAAACGAAATGGTCAACTGTACCTTACCTCTCCAAAAAATGTAAGTAAGAACTGATCAGAATTTAAAAAAAAAAAAAAACTTTTCCAGGGTATTTTGGAATGATTTCGATGTTTGCTCCTCTAGAATGTTCTCTGCTGTTTAACTCTTTCTACTTTTTCTCACCACCCCCTCCACTTTTCCCTTTGGGAAATCACAGCTGATTGCATAAGGATGAAAATGGACCTACATTCCATTCATATCTTTGTGTTTTTGAGACGTGAGTGGTTTGATTAAATTCATATAGTATTTTCCCCTAGATTTTAGATTCTCTAGAATGCATTAAAATATTACAATTCTGTCTATGCTATAGAGAAAATTGTTAAACTTCTACCATTTATTCCCCTAAGATATGATAGCATGTATTCACAGTAGGTTTTAGTTCATTCTATTAGATTATCTTCAATATCTTCAATTAAATTCAATTGCATAAAAGCTACATTGCATATAGGTTATGTCATTACTTTAATTAGTTGGAAACTTTTACATTTTAGACTAACTGGATGTTTTTCCTCAGGCAATATCCAGAAGGCACCAAAGCAGGAAAATCAGCACATTAAGTAAGGAATGAATTAGTTATTTATATGAACTTAAAGATAGTCACAATGCAGTAAGGTTGAACTAAAGTTTCAGTGGCTGGTATCTAGGGTATACCATGTTTTGATTATGTTATACTTTCATGAGACTGGGGAGCTCTGGTGGCATACTGCCTAAAGCATTTGACTACTAACCAGAAGGCTGTTTGTTCAAACCCACCAGCCACTCCTGGGAAGGAAGACTGGACAATCCACTTCCATAGAGATACTGCATCGGAAACCCAAGGAGCGGTTGCTACGAGTTGGATTCAGCAGTAAGTTTGTTTGTTTGTTTTTTCCCCCATAAGATTAACTGTAAAGCACACCATAAAGCTTATGATTGTGCATATTTTAAAGTTAACTTTAGTCACGGTAGCTAGAAGAAACAAGAAGACCAAACTCTGAAGGGCAGAATAGAAATTGGAGTGATGTGCACTGTGGAATGAAGGAAAACTAGAAAGAAGACAGATGGAATGAAGACAGTGAGATTTATATGTGTCATAAGGGAAAGGCCAGAGGAATCCTCCGTATGAGGATAAGAACATTAATTAAAGGGGAAATGATAAAGAAGAAACAAAAAGAAAGAATGAAAGAAAAACCTATACCCTTTTTTAATTAGAGAACATAAAGTCTCATTTAATCTTTAATAAATTTAAATGTAATTCATAAAAGTATATATACATGTGTGTATGCATATCCATTTATATACATATATACGCACACTTGTGTGTGAGTAGGTATATGTGTGTAGGTGTGTGCAATTTCCCTATGTAGAAAAAATAAGTAACACATTTGGAGAAATGATGTGAGATCAGGGCCTATCTCATTTATAGTCACACACCATGTGACACTCTATAGAATAAAACTTATTTTCTTTTCAGTTTGTAAAACTTTGAATACAATTCTTGCTAGAAAGCAAGCTATGGCAATATCTGTGTTCAATAAAGAGTGAATGAGGCTGAAGGAGTTAAATAACATGTGGAAAGGATATAAGAGCAGTAAAATAGCAATGTCATAAAACAGTCTTCAAGGGATTTCCTTCCATTCCACAAATATCTTGCTTTTTAATAGTGCATAACTCCTTCTCCCTGTTATCGAAATTAAGAATGAATGCCAAAGGTCTTTCAGCACCATGAGACAGTGACTCAGATATGAAATCAGATGAATGCATTCTGTAAGGATTTCCTCTGGGATTGTTCCAGTGCCTTCCCTGCCTGAGGCATTTGAAGATCCTAGAACAATTCTCCCACCATGAGAGTCCAAGATAAGTTTCATGTTGAAATGCTGCTCTGGAGAGAAATCAACGCATGTAAAAGTACCGTAGGTCACTGTGTCTCCCTCATCCACCCAGTCAATGTCCCTCAGATGCACCGCCTGGTGAATTATCTACTACTATTCTTGGGGTGGGGGAGAGACCTGGACAAGAAAACATGGTTCTCTCACTCTAATGATGATAGTTCTCTCACTCTAATGATTATAGCTGTTTTTCTACCTGTCATTTAAGTGATGTGCTTTAAGTCCAAGCCTTTTCAAGGACCCTTCACCACAAACATTTTTGAGGAGATGGAGTAACTGCATCATCAAGCCTGTGGTTTCCGAATGTGATTTACAGTCCCTGCCCATGTGCACAGACATCTACCTCATATTGCTCTATCTCATTACTGAAAATCGATGAAGTAAGCCATAAGTCACCACTGGCAAGCAAGCCATTCAGACAGGAAAAAAAGAAAGAAAGAAAAATAAGCTTTTCAATCAGAAATAATGTACTTAGATAAGTGGCTTTAGGAAGGAGGGGTTGTCAACCAAATTGATTTAAAAAAAAATCACATAATCATTTCCCACACATAATTAGCAAGAACAACCACCTAAAGAAGGCATTTGGAGCTTCACAAAGTAGTGGGTGCAATTGTACCACATCCCGTCAACGACCTGATAAGAGTACAGCAGGGACCTTCCCAGAGACTCCATTCTGTAAAGAGTGGAGCACAAATAACAACAAAAAATTCCTCCTGGGGATTCTGACTGCCATTTGACAGGTATATGGTGGGCCTATACTGAAGGAAGGTTGGGCAATCCTACTTCTGTAGTGATAACTGCCTCGGAAACCCAAGGAGGGGTCGCTAGGAGTCGGGGCTGACTCTATGGCAAATAACAACAACATACTGATACTATGAATTACTATAGGCTTAAACATTTTCTAAAACTATTAATAATACCATAAATCCTATTTAAACACTGAACTAAACATACAATTTACTTAACAAATATTCATTCACTAACTTCTCTGCGTACAGCACTTAGTAAACTACTAATGCAGGAATGCAGTCTATTAAATGATTATACATTATGCTGCAAATAAGAATCTTCAAAGAGCCTGACCTCTAACATAGCAATATCTAGATGTGCTCAATACATTAGATCTAGTTCAACACAATAGTGATGAGCAACTATTGAAGAAAAAGATCTTGCACCTTTAATAGCACAAATGTATTCTGGAATGCATACAAACTTTCTAACATGATGAAATGTATTATACTCCACTGAATTTTAACTCATGGTAACAATTTACCTCAGTGGAGGATGATTTAAGTGCCTGAAATAATTGTTAGGTAAAGAGCAAGATAGATTTGAAACCTAAAGAAAACAGGATCTTGAAATGAATGAGGATCAGGTCACATCTTAAATGATTAGGTGGTATAAAATTAGATAAGTGTGCATACTCCATGCATAATCTATATATAATAAACTGAATTATATGCATTAAGAGCACACACATACAGGTGAAATTGTGTGAATAAAGCAAATTAAAAAATACAAAGCTCTGTCCTTAGAAGTTGGTATTTTAAATATTTTTAAATATATTGATTTTGATCTGTCTAATACTGAGTCTAACATAAAAGCTATGCCTATGCAATTGCAAATAAATAATTTCCAGGGAACTAAAGGGTTAAAATAAGTATGGAGACATTTCCCTGTATCTGAATACATCTGAATGTTGACTTCTGCCTTCCAAAACAGAATCTTCAAGACAAAAGCTTCTGCTAAACTATCATTCCTTATCAGACAATATTATTATTAACTCAAACTGGTCACTGTTCTACCATATTAATTTTTCTATATCATAGAAAAATATAGTATAGAGCCTGAAAGAAAATAAAATGAACCATTCTTTATATTTATAATCTCTGCTAGTTCATCTATGAATCTATAATATTCACCTCTGGAGACAAGAGTGCTTATACAAGCTCAAAATTCCTGTAGTGTGAGAAAGTATGACACTATCGATAGAAGAGTGCAATCACCAAACTTAAATGGCAAAAATGCTACTAGCAGTACATATTGTTTCAATCGCTTTGGAAAATAATGGGATTATCTAATAAAACTGAGGGTGTGTGTTCTATGAAGTCTTAGGTGGCTGTTGTGGTTAGGTGACATTGAGTTGTCTCCAACTCATAGCGACCCCATGCACAGCAGAACGAAACACCACCCAGTCCCGTGCCAGCTCCACAATCCTTGCTATACTTGAGCCCTTTGCCACAGCCACAGAGTCAATCCATCTCCTTGAGGGCTTTCCCCTCTTTTGTCAACATTCCACCTTACCAAGCATGATATCCTTCTCTAGGAAATGGTTCCTTCTTACAACATGACCAAAGTAGGTGAGATGAAGTCTGGCCATTCTCGCTTCCAAGGAACATTCCAAGTGAACTTCTTCCAGGACAAATTTGTTAGTTCTTTTAGTAGTCCATGGTACTTTGAACATTCTTTGCCGGCATCACAACTCAAAAGCATCAACTCTTCTTCGGACTTCACTATTCATTGTCCAGCTCTCACATGCATATGAGGTGATTGAAAATACCATGGTTTGGGTCAGGCACACCTTAGTCCTTAAAGAGATATCTTTGCTCTTCAGCACTTGAAAGAGGTCCATTGCAGCTGATCTGCCCATTGCTATACATCATCTGATGTCCTGACTGCTGCTTCCATTGGTGTCAATTGTAGAACCAACCAATGTGAAATCTTTGACAACTTCAATCTTTTCTCCATTTATTGTGATGCTGCTTATTGGTCCAGTCATGAGGATTTTTGTTTTCTTTATATTGAGGAGCTTCAAGTCATCTCCACTTTCAGCAAGCAAAGTTGGGTTGTTGGTGTATCGTGGGTTGTTAATGATTCTTCCTCCAATTCTGATGCCACATTGTTCTTCATATAGTCCAGCTTCTCAGATTATTTGCTCAACATACAAGCTGAATAAGTATGGTGAAAGGATACAACCCTGACACACTCCCTTCTTGATTTTAAACCATACAGTGTCCCCGTGTTCTGTTTGAATGACAACCTCCTAGTTTATGTACATTCTTCTCAATGTTATCCATAATTTGTTATGATCTACACAATTGAATGCTTTTGCATAGTCAATAAAAGACAAATAAACATCTTTCTGGTATTCTGTGCTTGGAGTGAAGATCCACCTGACATCAGCAATGATATCCCTTGTTCCACATCCTCTCCTGAAACCAGCTTACATTTCTGGAAGTTCTCTGTCAATATACTGCTGAAACTGTTTTTAAATTATTTTCAGTAAGATTTTACTTGCATGCAATATTTATGATATTGTTAGATAATTTCCTCATTCTGTGGGATCACCTTTCTTTGGAATGGATACAAATATGGATCTCTTCCAGTCAGTTGTCCAGGTAACTGTCTTTCAAATATCCTGGTATAGCTAAGTGAGTGACTTCAGTGTGGCATCCATTTGTTGAAACAACATCAATTTTTGGAGCCTTGTTTTCCACCACTTCCTTTAATGCAGCTTCAACTTCTTCCTTCAATACCATTGGTTCTTGATCATATGCCACCTCCTAAAGTGGATGAGCATTGACCAATTCTTTTTGGTACACTGACTCTGTATATTCCCTCCATCTTCTTTTGATGTTTCCTGCATCATTCAATATGTTGCCCATAGAATATTCCAATATTGCAACTCTAGGCTTAAAGTTTTTCTTCAGTTCTTTCAGTATGACTTGGCGTGCGATTGAAGCTATAAGTATATGCTTCAGCCTTTTAGACTAGCCTAAAATTACAAGAAGAAGGAGGAGGAGTAAGAGAAGACTGATAAGAACAAAAACAAGAAGAACAAGAGCAAGAAGATGAAAAAGAGGAGGTAAGGGAAGGAAGAGAATAAAAGGAGGATGATAAGTGGTCAAGTTATTTATTTCATATGGAACTAAGAATACATCCAGTTCTAGGTAACAAAGTAAATATACCCATTATTTTCTTAACCTAAGTTTCTATTAAGAAGCAACCTTTTCCTGTAGATAGAAGGTAATATAATTGATAGAATTTTGAGTCATAACTAAAGTGTAACATGATTTTCTTGTACTTTAAAGATTCAATGACATTTAGAATACTGGAACTGTAAGTTTCTGTTAGGTTTCAGAACTGATTTCATTGATTTGTTTGAAACCAGAACAAGTTTAATATAAAGAATTATTAAGCTATGGTAGGATAGTAACTATAAGATGTAAAGAGAACTCTAAAGGGTAGCCTAGGGTTCAAGGAGACCATCCAAAGAAGAGAAACTTGAAGGGAACCTCAGAACCAAGGAGGAGCTTCAGCCCTCACTGAAGGTGTGGTTGTAGCCTACCAGATGCCAAAGAAATTCTCAGGGCTGCCTGAGCCACATCTGGTCCACAGCCACTGGGCAGCCCTCCCAGGTGTATCTGAGAAGCAGCTAATGGACAGATAAACAGGAGTTGTGGTACCACTGTGGGCAGGAGGCCTGGAATGTGTGGTATACTCATTGGATGGGATTCCAAGAGGGATCACCATGCCAGGCTGGGGCTGAGAGGTCACTCAGGGACTGCACATTTTGTATGTGTGCTAGGACACAGCAGTGCTGGATGTCCTCATACTTGCACTATTGACCAATGGTGCAGCAGTCAGAAAGTAAGAAAAGTCCTTTCCACCTGTTGTGTCCCTTCAGTGCTCTCTGGTAAGAAAGAACAACATGAGACTTATCTTGAAAATGCATAGAAAACTTCAACACCTCAACATCAAAAAGACAAGCAATCCAATTAAAGAATAGGCAGAGGACATGAACAGACACTTCACCAAAGAAGATATTCAGGCAGCCAATAAACACACGAAGAAACGCTCATGATCACTAGCCATTGTTGTTCTTAGGTGCCATCGACTCTATTCCAAGTCATAGTGACCCTATGTACAACAGTATGAAACACTACCAAGGTCCTGCACTATCCTCACAATTGTTGCTACACTTGAGCCCATCATTGCAGCCACTGTGTCAATCCATCTCATTGAGGTACTTCCCCTTTTTCAGTGACCCTCTACTTTACCAAGCATGAGATCCTTCTCTAAGGATTGGTCTCCATTAGCCATTCGGAAGATGCAAATCAAAACAACAATGAGATATCATTTCACCCAAGCAATAATAACAAAATTCAACAAGACAGAAAAGAACAAATACTGGTGAAAGTGTAGAGAGATTAGAGCTCACATACACTGCTGGTGGGACTGTAAAATGGTGCAACCACTGCCGACAGTATTATGGTGCTTCCTTAAAAAGTTGAAAATAGCAATACCATTTGATCCAGCAATCCCACTACTAGGTATATATCCTAAAGAAGTGAGAGCCAGGACATGAATAGATACATGCACACCCATATTCATGGCAGCACTATTCACAATAGCACAGAAATGGGAACAACCTAAGTGCCCAGCAGCGGATGAATGGATGAACAAACTATGGTACAAGGACACAATGGAATACCATGCAACATTAAAAAATAATGAAGAATCCACAAAACACTTCATAATGCAGATGAACTTGGAGGATATTATGCTGAGTGAAATAAATCAATCACAAAAGGACAATTATATGAGTCAACTATTATTTAAAAATCAGGGAAAGATTTGCAAACAGAAAGAAACATTCTTTGGTGATTACCAGGAATGGGAGAGGAGGGAAGGGAAAATTACTAACTAGGTAAGTTGTTGTTGTTATGTGCCATCGAGTCGGACACATCCCAACTCATAGATACCCCTCCTTGGGTTTTCGAGGCAGTATCACTACGGAAGTAGATTGCCCTATCTTACTTCTGAGGAGTGGCTGGTGGGTTTGAACCACCAGCCTTCTGGTGAGTAGTCAAGAGCCTTAAGCACTATGCTACCAGAGCTCCTAACTAGGTAAGAGAGACATTAATTAGGGTGAAGGGAAAGGCAATATACAAATAGTGGGTGACCAGTTCAATATCACTAAGGCAAAGGAAGACTTGCACAAGAGTTACAGCTACAACAGTAACCACTATTACATAACACAATCCTGCATTTTCAGTGACAATAAATATTAATCTACGAGTGGATACATAAATAGAAAGGCAAGACAATTAGGTATGAGTAGGCAAGCAGGTCTATACCTACCACAATATATAGGTTTGGCAGACTGTATCACTAAACATGTATTTGTATGTGCTATAAAAATGTCCATGTATATAGCAGAGCTAACAGGAGGCAAAGTTAGGAAATCTTCTCAGCCATAATCATATATCTTGAGAGTGTAGGTTGCTGGGACTACAGGCTCAGAACCATAGTTGTGGAGGACATCAAAGTCAATTGGCATAACATAGTCCATGAAGACATTGTTCTAGATCCTACTTTGGTGAGCAGCACCTGGGGTCTTAAAAGCTTGTGAGCAGCCATCTAAGGTGCAATTATTGGTCTCTCCTCATCTGGAGTAAAGAAAAGTGAAAAAGAAATCAAAGACACATGGAAGCCCTCCCAGGTGTATCTGAGAAGCAGCTAATG
>NW_006921813.1:2788304-2790510 GCF_000298275.1 Orycteropus afer afer | reverse complement strand
AAAGCTCAGAATGCAAGAATGGATAGGAAAGGACAAAAGGAAATGGTAACCACAGGGCAGAAGAGGGAAGACTGACATTACTTTGTGGGGATTCCAGTCAATGCCAGGAAACAAAATATATCTGAACTGTTGAATGGAAAACCAAGTTACCCTGTAAGCTTTCACCCAAATCACAATAAAAAGTTAAAAAAAGAAAAAAAAAAGATAGAGCAATATTATCATCATTTTTAAGAAGAAATACTTAAAACATGCAGTTCATTATCAATGAGCAGGAATTGAATGGGACATTTGAAGTTGAGAGGCAAACCATATTATTCTATTGAATTCACCATGATTACACCAATTTTTGGTATGTATTTATTTAAATACACAAACACCAAAAAATTGTAGTAGTCATGATAGTGTAATGGCTAAGGCATTTGACTACTAACCAGAAGGTTGGCAGTTCAAACCTGCCAGCCACTCTGTGGAAGAAAGATTGGGCAATCTACTTCCATAAAGATTTACTGCCTCAGAAATCCAAAGGGGGTCGGTATGAGTCAGAATTGACTCGATGGCAGTGAGTTTGGATTGTTTTGGTTATTTATTTGTATTGTGGTAAAAATATATACAACAAAATATTCATCAATTTAACAATTTCTACATTATAATTCAGTGACACTAATTACAATTCTTTGTGTTGTGCAACCATTATCACTATCCTTTTGCAAATCACTGATGTGGTCAAGTGCCCTGGAGTCCATTCTGACTCAGAGCAACCCCACGTGACAAAGCAGAACTGCCCATGTGTTTTCTTGGCTGCAATATTTATGGAAGTAGACCACTAAGTCTCTCTCTTATACAGCTGTTGAGTAGGTTTGGACCATCAACCTTTGGGTTAGCAGCCTAGCACTTAACTTTTTGCCACAGAGCTCCTTTACCAAATCATTACACTATTATTAACATGAACTCAGTGCGGTCAAAGCAAAAACTTTCTCTTTCCCCCTCCCTCCTACTCCTGCTTACCACTAATAATCTTTGGTTTCTTTTATTTGCTTTTCATATAAGTGAAATTATAAGGCATTTTTCCTTCACAACTGACTTATTTTATTTGCATAATGTTTTCAAGGTTTACCCATGTTGTGACATGTACCCGAACTTCATTTTCTCTTATGGCTGAGTATACATTAATTTTTAATAGGTATTTCAGTTATTCATATGAAATGCAGAAAAATCAATGAAGAATATATGTTTCTCAATTGTTCAGCCGGTGATCTGAGTCCTATCTCCTGACTTTTGTCTATTTAAGTAACTTCTGTCACATTCTATTGGTAGTAGATCAAGAAAGCTAATAGAGACATTATCTTAATGTTTGCCATATGGTAGAAAAAGCAAAATGGTCTCAAGTGCTACTAATTTGTTATAACTCTGTTAGAGAAAGCTGAAGTAAATGGCCAAAATTCAATTTAAATTTGTATTGAAGCGAGTTCCAGCAAGATGGCAGACTAGGCAGAAAGACTGCACAGACCCTCTTCAACAAAGAAAAGGGAAACCAATTAACACCACAGAAGATAATCTTGGACCACTGAGCCTTGAAGGGAAAGATATAGAAGTGGACTAAACCTCAACTAGCAGAAGAATTTGTGTGAAAATACCAAAACAGGAGACATACAGAGCTGCGGTCTGGCAGTGATCCTGAGCGATCCTGATGGCACAGACAGCTAGGAGATTCCTGACTGGTGGTAGAACCTAAGAATTAACCTAAAAATCAGCCCTGCTACCCAAGGACTGCACAGAGGACAGTTATGTTGGCTGGGGAATAAACAAAGAAGGTGAAGAGAAAGGCAGGCTGAGATGTGGACTTTTGCTGATCCAGAGGGTGCTGCCATTTTGAAGGTTTAAAAGTGGCTTGACTATTTTCCATATTTACAGAGACAGTGCTCTCATAGATTCCTGGGGCTTAAGAACATGTTTTGCTTTCCAGCAACCCCAAGGACACTCTGGACGTGCAAGAGTGAAAAGTGAACATTCCTCTTGTTACTCTTATTCCCCACACCCGCTTGGTGAATGGAGGTGTGGCCATCCCCCACTCCCACCTACCTTAAGGGCCCACAGGAACTCCATCACAGTCTGTGAGCTCAGACGGAGCCTGGGTGCCCTGCCTTGTCCTCCACTGATTTTTTTTTCCTTCTTTTTTTATTTTTTCCTTTTTTCTGGTGATTAGTTT
>NW_006921813.1:2771457-2781951 GCF_000298275.1 Orycteropus afer afer | reverse complement strand
AAAAAAAAAAATTGTATTGAAAATTAACGAATGTTTATCATACCTATCCTGTTCATAATAGAATTGTTTGCAATGGCAAAAATAGAAAACAACTTTCACATGCACAGATTCAATAATTGATAAATTGAGGTATTAAAAGAATACACAGTACAGCAGAGAAACAAATTGTCAAGTTGCATGTATCAGCATGGATGAATTGCACAAAGATAATGCTGAACAACAAAAGCAGGCTGCAGAAGACTAAACAGGCGTGCTCCCATTTACATAAAGTTCTAAAAGAAATACCACATCTCAGATGTCAGTTCTGACTTATGGCGGCCCAGTGTGTGCGGAGCAGAACTGCACTCCCTAGGGTTATCAACCCTGTGACCTCTCAGAAGTAGGTCACTAGAACTTTCTTCTGGGGTGCCTCAAGGTGCACTTGAATTGCCAACCTTTTTTAGTAGCCCTGCGCCTAACCATCTGTGCCACCCAGGGACTCCTATTTCAAACTTAACATGTCGAGAATTGAACTCCTGTGTTCCCCCACAAATCTGCTTCTCCCACAGTCACCCTCTCACCTCAGCAGATGGTGATTCAGACCTTACAGTTATGCAGCCCCAAAATCTTACTAATGCAATTCATTAATAAACCTTGTTGGCTTTATCTTAAATAATCTCCAGAATCTGACACTTTTATGCTATTTCCACCCCTCTCTTCCTGGTCCAAGCTACTATCACTTCTCACCTGAAGTGTGTCCTCCATCCAGCCACCCTGCTTTTCTACTTCTTTTCAATGTATTCTTTACAGCAACCAGAATGGTTGTGTTACTCTGCTCAAAATCCTCCAATGGTTTCCTATCTCATGCCTAGTAAATGCCAACGTCCTTAACCACGTCTCAAGGGTCATTCTCTGTTCCTACCATTCACCCTCTCACTCACTCTGCTTTGGTCCCACTAGTTTCCCAGGTTGCTTGCTACTTCCTCAAATTACTCCCTCACTCCCTTCAGATCTTCATTCAAACTCTAGTTTGTAGTGAGGCTATCCCTGTCACTTACACAAAATTAGAACTCCTTTTCTATAACATTCTAAATAACCTTTCTTCCCCCCACACACCAGAGTGGTTTTTGACACCCTTCACCTCTGCACTAGAATCTAAGTTCCATGAGGGCAGGGATTTTTGTATGTTTTCTTCACTGCTGAGTTCTAGCAGCAAACAAATATTTGTCAGATGAATAAATGGATGAGTAATTGAATTTTAAGTCTTTTCAAATTTCTTTCTTAGAAAATAGGGGCCTGCATTCCTCAAAGTCATTCAGCAAATATGTTTGGAAGCCTGAATGAGAGCCAATGTCCTTTGACTTAAACCTCATATTCTTTCTACCACAGAATGCCACTTAACTACATACTGCATTCTTACCGTCTTAGAGGCTGGCCTGGCTTTATCATTACTCATTTTCAATTCCAAATACCTACCAGTGTATGACTCATGGAAAGAGCTCAACAAATGATCACTAAAGATAATGAGAATTCCACCCACAAAAGATGGACTTCCTGTCTAGATTTTGAACTCATCGAGGACAAAGATTACATTGTATTCATTCCTGGATAACCAATTCTTGGTTCAATGCCTGGAACAAGGAATAAAACCATATCAAGTAAACCAAAATGAGGACCTTCAAAAAATGTTGACAGTAGTATTCAGTTCCTATACACAGGAACTCTGGTGGTGCAGTAGTTAAAGGATTCAGCTGCTAACCAAAAGGTTGTTGGTTTGAACCCACTAGCTGCTGCATGGAAGAAAGATGGGGCAGTCTACTTTTGTAAAGATTTACAGCCTTGGAAGCTCAATAGGGCAGCTCTACTCTATCCTATAGTGTAGCTATGAGTCAGAATCAACTCGATGACAGTAGCTATTACCCTGAAATAATTTTAAAGCTTTAAACCAAAAATAACCCCTGAAGTCTTCTTAAAAATCAAATGACAATTTAGTTTAACTAGTAAAAAATGTCTGCCTTGAGCATTTTACTCTTTAAAGAACTATCTATTTGTGATCAAATTTAAAAAAGCAGCTCAAAAGATTATATAGGAACCTTAGAGAGCAACGAGTTTATGTTAATGGAGGAACAACAAGTCAGGAAAGGAGGTTGAGAATAGATGCACAACTCAAAGAATATAATCAATGTCACTGAATTGTACATGTAGAAACTGTTGAACCAGTATATGTTTTGCTATGTACATTCTCAACAACAACAACAAGTTAAATTAAATTAAAAACACAAAGAAACAACAACGACAATAATAAAAATGTTGACAAGGAGCTAAAAAGTGCATGGAGTTCTGTTTCTTGTTCATTCAGAGAGACCAATACACCTGACTGGACCTCTAGCTTTTTAGGGATTGCCAAAATCAAATCATTTGTTGTGGATTCCATTCTAGCTCATGGCAATCCCATGTCTCTCAGAGTAGAACTGTGTTCCACAGGGCTTTCAATGGCTGAGTTTTGTAAGTAGAATTTATAAATGCAATAAATTGAGGAAAACTGAAGACTTGTTCTTCAGCAAAAATGATACACATAGTCAATAACACTATGGTCAACTACAAGTGTTTACTACATGTCAGGGTCTGTACTTGATTTCAGCGCAATCTTATTTAACTGCCACAAAAATCCTGAGAGAGGTTTTATATGACCATTTTACTAATTATGAATATGTAACATGCAAAGGTAGAGTGATTTCCTCAGCTTGCATACATTCCTCAGTTAGTCAGCATAGAAGTAGACCTTTTGATTTCAATGCAGCACTTTTATTTCATCAGGCAAAAGCTTTAAACACACTTTCGGCAAGTTGGTGGAATAGGCAGACAAGCTACACAGGACCTCTTCAACAAAGAAAAGATAAATCAACTGACAAAAATACAGAAGATAATCCTGGAGCCCTGAGCTTTGAAAGGAAGTATACAGAAGTGGATTAGGCACCAACTAGTGGAAAAACCTGAATGAAAACAGTGAGTATGAAAATGGTCAGAGCAGTGAACCATCAGCTACTCTGATGGGACCAACAGCCTGAATATTTCCCAGTGGTGTTGGGCCCTCAGAATTGACCTAAAGATCAGACCTGGTTGCCAAGGGTTGCAGGGATGACTGTACTGGTGGCCTATGACTAAGAAGGGAAACAGCAAGGAGAGAGACAACCTGAGCTGTGGACTTTCAGCTGTCTGGAGGACACAGCCATTTTGATTGTTTATAAGCAGTGGCCATTTTGGATATTGAAAGTGACTGAGGGTGCAGCCATTTTGAATGTTTACAAGTGGTGGCCATTTTGGATATTTAAAGTGAGCGAGGGCACAGACATTTTAAATGTTCACAAGTGGCAGCCATTTTGGATATTTGAAGTGATTAAGGACACAGTCATTTCGGAGATTTAAAGTGACCAAAGGTGCAGCCATTTTGAATGTTTACAAGCAGTGGCCATTTTGGATTTTAAAGCAACAGCATTCTCATTCACATCCCAGGGACCTAAGAATAGGCCCTGCTTGCCAAGGATGGCAGGGACATATGGGAGACTGGCAATGGGAAAGGAAAAAGGTGGTGAGTGTCTAAGTGCTGCCAACTAGTGAATAGAGGAGCACAGCACATACCTGCTTATGTAAATAACATTCAAACAAAACAAAAACAAAAATTGTGAGCAAGTCACTCCAACATAAAATCACCAATTAAATATAAAAATAAAAATGTCACAAAGCCTTGGAGACAACAGAGCATTACAGTCCACACAAAGAAGCAAGATGAAGCAGGAGAAACAAGGGACAGGATACAGACCCAACACACATCCTTGAGGAAGACACAGCATTGCAACTCCCTGATAAGGAATTCAAAAGAATTATACTCAGGTAACTTCAACACATTGAGAGACAGATCAAAGAAAACACTGACAAAATGGAGGAAAACAAAGAAAAAACCCTACAATAATTTTGAAAGACAATACAAAAACAAAATGACAAATGAAAAATTAGAAATGATACAAAATCTACAGACAGAAATCCAGAAGATTAATACTAACTTTTCAGAAATAGATAACACATTGAATGGGCAAAGGAGTAGAATTGAATCAATGGAAGTTGGAATTAGGGAGACTGAAGGAAAATACATCAATACTTCTCTGGAAAGGGATCAATCAGAAAAGATCAAAGCAAAATGAAGAAAGGTTCATGTGGGATACCATCAAAAAGGAATAATTTATGTATCATCAGAATTTCAGAACAAGAAGAGATAAATAAAACCACAGAGAAAATTGTCAAAGATTTGTTGGAAGAGAATTTTCCTGGTATGATGCAAAATGAGAATATATCCATTCAAGAAGTCCAACGAACCCCAAACAGGATAGACTCCAAAAGAAAATCACCAAGACATATCATCATCAAACTCACCAAAACCAAAGACAAAGACAGAATCCTGAAAGCAGCATGGGAAAAATGAAAAGTTACATATCCTTATATGTAACTAAGGGGCAACCAATAAGACTAAGCTCAGGTTTCTCAGCAGAAACCATACAGGTGAGAAGACAATGGGATGGTATATATAAAACCCTGAAAAAGAAAAATTTCCAACCAAGAACTATGTTGTTGTTATGTGCTGTCGAGTCGGACCCGACTCATAGCGACCCCTCCTTGGGTTTCTGAAGTGGTATCACTACGGAAGTAGATTGCCCAACCTTCCTTCTGAGGAGTGGCTGGTGGGTTTGAACCGCCAGCCTTCTGGTTAGCAGTCAAATATTGTCCCTCAAATATGATGGTGAAATTAGGACATTTCCAGATAAGCAGAAGTTAAGGGAATTTGTTAGAACCAGACCAACCTTACAAGACATGTGAAACGAAGTCCTTTGGACAGAGAACCAACAACAGCAAACAACAACTGAACAAATTAACACACATGATGACATAACCTAGAAACCAACCCAGTTATAGAAGTATCCAAAGTGAGTAAGCCTACAAGCTTGTAAACAGGGAACCAGAGACATCAACTGACAAATGAAGACAACTACAAACCAAAAAGAGGGAAAAATTTGTGCAGTTACCAAACTTCTAAATGGTAGGGAAGTCAAGACAACTACAAGATAGAACGGAGTGTTCTAAACTTGGGAAGAAAATTATAAATCACAGGGTAACCTCAAAGAAAAATGATAAACCTTCACATCAAAATAAAAAAGAGAGGACCAGTACAAATATTTAGCAAACACTAAAACAATAGCAATGAAGGAAGTGATAACATTATTCATAAACAAAATGAGCTCAGCACAGATAATTATATGGAACAAAGAAATTAACACCACAGAAAAGCACATAACAAAATGACAGCAACAAACTCATACTTGTCGATAATTACATATCTGACAAGGGGTTTATCTCTAAAATTTATAGAAAACTCCAACACCTCAACAACAAAAAGATTAACAATCCAATTTAAAAATGTGCAGAAGACATGAATAGACACTTCACCAAAGAGGATATTATGGGGTCCAGCAAATACATGAAGAAATGCTCATGATCATTAGCCATCAGAGAGATGCAGATCAAAATAACAATCAGAGACCACCTCACCCCAGTACTAATGGCAAAGTTCAACAAGACAGAAAACAACTAATGCTGGTGAGGATGTGGAGAGATTGGGACTCTCATACACTGCTGGTGGGACTGTAAAATGATACAACCACTATGGGAAACAGTATGGTGATTCCTTAAAAAACTGGAATTAGAAATACCATTTGACCCAGTAATCCCATTACTAGGTATATATCCTTCTGGTTAGCAGTCTAATGCCTTAGGCACTATGCCACCAGAGCTCCTAATATGTTTTGTTGTCCCTCTGTTTCTTCATCTGCAAATTAGGGATTATTGGAAATGAGGTACAGTACTCCAATAATCCTTAATCTGCAGATGAAGGAACAGAGAGACAACAAAACATATTACACATAGTGTGATCTCAAGTTTTATAAACCAAGTTTACAAAGAAATAATGGCCTGAAAAATAAAGCATTCAGCTGGGGTACTTTAAATCACTGATGATCAAAACACTATCATGGTATATAGTACAGCATGATGTTTTTGTTGTTAGTTGCTGGGGAGACAGCGCCAACTCATGGGGACCTTTTGTGTAACACAACAAAATGTTGCCTAGTCCTGCACCACCTGCATGATTGTTGGTGTGTTTGAGTTCATTGTTATGGCTAATGTGAAAATCCATTTGGTTAAGGAAGGTTTCTCTCATTTTTACTGACCCTCGACCTTACCAATCTCAATGACCTTTTCTCTCATTTCATCTTTCCTGAGGACATCAGTGTTCTATTGGTCAAGTACCTGTACTTGACATCCACTGACAATGTGATCTTAGATTAACTGACACTTAAACTTGAACATTTACCCCAATCATAATTCACAACGTCCAACTGTTAATAATGTTAAAATGGCACTGACATATTTGCTTATATTATCTTTCTCTTCCTGCCACCACTCACACCTTCATGCATTTTCTTCCCCACATATTTTAAAGTGGATACAGAGGAGTTTTTTTTTTTTTTTTTCATTCATATTTCTGAGAACTTGTTGAAAACTTGTAACGAAAATAGCAAGCTAAAGCAATAAATTCATTATGTAAAAGGTTCTTGCACAATTTTCCCTAAGACTTTTCTAGCATTATTTTAAACTGGCCATGTTGTTTTTCAGGAGACAAGGGGAAAAAAAAAAGCAAGCATTAAAGCTTTTACCCTTAAGATATTTTGGAAGTGGATGTGTTTTGATAGCTCAGCTTCAAGATATACTTGTCTAATGACTTTGGTGCCATTCAGGGCTATAAGATGGTGAAAAGTTGGGTTAGTTGTTAGATTTGGGATTTTGTTTATGATCAGATTGTTTTGTTGTTATTTGCTGTCGAGTCGGCCCCAACTCATACAGACCCCTCCTTGGGTTGCCAAGGCAGTATCACTACAGAAGTAGATTGCCCAAACGTCCTTCCGAGGAGTGGCTGGGGGGTTTGAACCTCCAGCCTTCTGGCTAGCAGTCAAATGCCTTAGGCACTATGCTACCAGAGCTCCTATGATCAGATTAGGTTAAGAAAATGGTTATGGTGTTTCCCTTTCTTAAGAAAACTCACCAATGATTCAAAAGGTTTATCTATAATTTCTAACAGTGTGAGAGACATCTATCAAATCAGTTTGGTGGAAAAAACAATTATAAAAAAAAAATCTTTAAAATTGTATTTGTCTCTAGCCTGGGCTAGTTTCCGGAAGGCACTAGTCGATGTGTTAATATATGTGGAAGCATACAAGGCAGCACCTGGTTCTGTTAGTTAGTTGTTCACCATTGCAAAACACTATCATTTTTCCACAAACAGAAGACTAATTCATATGCCTGTTCTATAAATGTTTTTACCTCAACCTTGAATGCATATTTGACTTTCATAGTGATATCACCTCAGAAACCCAAGGAGGGGTCGCTATGAGTCAGATCTGACTCGATGGCAGTGAGTATGGTTTTTTGTTTGTTTGTTTGTTTAGAAAACTATTATTTATCCTTTGAAGTCTGGCACAACTTCCTCCTTGACACGATATAGTTGAAGTGACCATCTCCACCCTGGTGTCCTGATTTTCTATCATATATTCCTGTATCCTGGCCTTTATATCACTGTCTGAGTGTTTGTTGTCATCTGTCTGTCTGTCCTTCTAGACTGTGAGCTTCTTGAGCAGGAGGAGAATGTTTCATTTCTCTTTATTTTCTCAGGTCCAGTTTACCTGCTTGAGCAGTCAGCTGTCCTTAGGAAAATGCTTTATACTCTCTGAACTTCAGTTCTTCTTCTGTAAAATGGAAATAAAAATATTTACTGCCCAGATTTACTGTGAAGATGAAAGAGATCTTGCATGTGAAAGCACCTGGGATATAAACTCTCAATCAACATTAACATGAAGTTGAATTGTTCCATTCATCACTGCAATAGATATCAAAACTGAAAATCAGCATCTAGTAAAATGCCTGCTGCCTTGGTCCCAAAAATGAATAAATATAATGAACATAAACTAATGTGTAAACCAGTGGTTCTTTGAGGTACAAGAACTCTGGGAATATGATGAAGCTATAACCCAACATCTCCTCACATGCATGTTGTTGTTGTTATGTGCCGTCGAGTCGGACCCGACTCATAGCGACCACTCCTTGTGTTTCCGAGGCAGTATCACTATGGAAGTAGATTGCCCCATCTTCCTTCCAAGGAGTGGCTGGGGGGTTTGAACCGCCAGCCTTCTGGTTAGCAGTCAAGTGTCTTAGGCACTATGCTACCAGATCTCCCCTTCACATGCATAAATGCCCAATTTTACATGAAATTTTAGAAAATAGCCACATCTCCTGAACCTGTCATGGTTCCTGGTGTTGATGCACCACGACCTATGAACCTCTACTCTAGATAATCCTGTACAAAGGATAGATGACTTTTATATGGATGAATTAGGCTCTGACCCTCTTTGAGGACAATAATAACAATTCATCTGAAACTGCCTAAGACTCTGCTCATTGCCTTCAAGGCCTAGAAGGATACCTCTGGAATAACTTTCAACCACTAAGAGTGTTATCCTTGGATGGAAAGAAGCCAAAATATGAGATCCTGCTTTGTTGAATAGTTTTCTGGGATTTAACACAGTATCTGTAGTGAGCTTTTCAGGACTTTAGAGTCTATTTATTCACCATACAGGCAAACATTTCAAACAAAGTCAGGGTGGACCAAACTCTGATCTCAATCAGTGTAAGGATTTTTGTCAGAGAGCTCTGGGCACAAAAAATAAGATGCTGATTCTTTTAAGTCTTGACTAAGCATCCTAAAATTATGTCAAATGCTTCTATTTCTCCTACTAAACCACATGATGTTTGTTTACATGTTCAGGGAACATTTGCTCCCATACAACCTGTGTCTGGAGATAGGAGTGAATACTCTCTGGAGATTGGCTGGTAAAATTGGCTCTGGGGTTGCCAGGAATTTTCCTGGAGATGATCTTTACTTGGAGGATTACTTCTCAATGCATTGTTCCTCCAAGGATCCCTGTGTGCACTTAAATAGAACTCTCCCAGACCCAGAGTCAGGTGCTCCTTCTTCAATGCTTTAAAAATATCTGTAATGTTGCACTCACCAAATTGCACTGTAATAATCTGTTGAGGTTCTGTCTCACCTTCTATGTTTTGAGAGTCTAAGTAGGCGAAGATGATGTCTTGTTCATCTTTGCATTCCCCAGAGCCTAACACAGTGTGTCTTTATAACAGAGAAGGGAGGATAAAAACATGAAGGACATGATCCTTATCTACAAGAAGCTCAGATCAAGGGTGACCAAGAAAAACAAACATTTATAATATGATGTAATCCATGTTGTTGTTGTTGTTATTTGCCATCGAGTCGGACCTGACACATAGTGACCCCTCCTTGGGTTTCCGAGGCAGTATCACTACGGAAGTAGATTGCCCAACCTTCCTTCTGAGATGGTGGGAAAATATTTTTCCTAGAGCATGTCTTATCTGAGTTGAGTTTTGGAGAACGGGTAAGCACCAGTGAACAGAAGGAAGGTGATGCATATGGAGGGCAGTGTGACTGGTTTGAGAAGAAACAACAGAACTTATGATGGGAAGGCACATTGTGACAGAAGAACTACATGTAGTTCTGCATGACATGTGTATCATGTGGAAAAGGAGCAGTGTCAAGAGTTGACTCTGCAGAAGTAAAAAGAAGCTCAATTATGACAAGATTTTTTTAAAGCCATGTTAAGGAGTTTGGCCCATATCCTGAAGGAAAAACAGAACCACTGATGAATTTTACATGGAAGAATTGTAAATTTTAGAAAGATCTACTGAGAGTACAACGTACGGTGACAATAGTGCTATTTAAGTGTGCAAGTGTGAGATTATGTAGGAACAGAAAAAGGCAGTGTTTATAGAGAGCACTGCGATTGGAGAGATAATAAGGAGGAAGACAGGTAGGATGTTGTTATTGGATATGAAGAGTTAAAGGAGAAAGAAGGGTCAGTAACCACTTCCGGGTTTCTGGATTAATGAAAATGGATTAATTCGCCAAGATGCAGAATATGTTAAAAAGGAAATGAATGTTGACATGTTAAGTTTGAGGTTTCTTTGTGTCGTTGAAATGGAGAGGTCAGACTGATAGTTGAATATATCTGTTTGTAGTCTAGACTATTCAAAGATAGTTTTCAAAAACACCAAAGTACAGATTGTCAATGAAACCTTGTGAACGATGACCAAGTTCTACCAAAATGAAAGTTAGTCTGGATCTAGGCCTGGGAGCTTGGCTTCTGGAACACCAATATTTACTGAATGAAGAGTAATTGTAAAATGGCCAGTGAAAGACAGTCAGACAGACAGGAGGAAGACCAGTTGTTGTTGTTGTTGTTATTTGCCATCGAGTCGGCCCCGACTCATAGCGACCCCTCCTTGGGTTTCCGAGGCAGTATCACTACGGAAGTAGGAATGCCC
>NW_006921813.1:2770610-2771357 GCF_000298275.1 Orycteropus afer afer | reverse complement strand
CCTCTCGGGAGGGTAACAAGGGAGCCTATAATAGCCTATGGTAAACCAAAACCAATACTAAACTCCCCCTTCTCCTGCTCTTCCGGCCTGCTACTCTGGGCCGAGCTGAGCTGTAGTTTCTAATTACTTCCCACAGACACTTCAATTCTTGCCTCCATGAGGTATAGGCTAAAATCATTTATGCTATACTTCAGAGAAAAGAAAAGTGAATGAATGAATGAGTTAAGGAAACAGTAATATCAAATCAGTTTTACAGAATCATGGTAGTCCACACGAATACACCTATATATACAGTCTCAGGGAGCTCTGGTAGCGTAGTACGTAAGGCACTTGACTGCTAACCAGAAGACTGGAGGTTCAAACCTACCAGCCACTCCTTGGAAGGAAGGTTGGGCAATCTACTTCTATAGTGATACCGCCTCAGAAACCCAAGGAGGGGTTGCTATGAGTTGGGGCTGACTCGATGACACATAACAACATAACAACAACAAGGTTTCAAAAGAATTTTAATAATAAGTATCTTAGGAAGTTACATAGCAATGTATATAACACATATAAAGAGCCTCGGTGGTACAGTAGCTAAAGCACTCAGCTGCTAACTGAAAGGTCGGCAGTTCGAACCCACTAGGCACTCTGCAAGAGAAAGATGTGACAGTCTGCTTCTGTAAAGATTTACAGACTCGGAAACCCTATAAGGAAGTTTTACTCTGTCCTCTGTTGTTGTTGTTGTTATGTGCCGTCGAGTCA
>NW_006921813.1:2767516-2770510 GCF_000298275.1 Orycteropus afer afer | reverse complement strand
TAGCAGTCAAGTGCCTTAGGTACTATGCTACCAGAGCTCCTAGGGAGACCAGTAGAGGATAATAAATGTCAAAGTAGCCAAGAAAGAAAAGTTTAACAGAGAAGGAATATTTCAATTACCTCCAATGTTGAAGAGAAGTTATCAAAGAGAATATTTTTCTCATTGGATTAGGTAACTAGGAAGTCTTTGTGTCTTGGTGAGAGCAGTTTTAATGGACTTTAGAAGTCAGAAGCCAGTGTGAGAAATAAATTGGAGATATGTTACTGAAGTCAGTGACTACAAAGTAGTTTTTCCATAGCATAACTAGGAAATGGAAGAAAAACAGGGCTAGTGCTTAGAGAATTCTGAAAGCATGCTTTCACTGTTTCATGTATGATTTATTAACTTCTGAAGCTATTTTTATTAATGAGAAATACATTCGATGGCAAATCCAACAAATCTTTCTCTAACCCTGCCACGCTGATAGTATTTTAATCAATTATTTAAAAAATTTTACTATCTGTTAACTGCTTGGTGAAGATAAGTCAAAGATTTAGGAAGGTAGGTATAAGATAGAATCTATTTGTTTAGGATGGTTAATTATTTTGCATCAATGAATGTGCTTCAAATCCTTAAAATATGCGTTGGCTTCCTCAATCAACTGTGTAGTTACCTAAGGCATTAAGTAAATCTGCTTCTCAATATACTCTGTCATTCTTCCCACACACATCTGCTGCTTTTAAGGATATTCCAAAGATTCCATCTGGACAAGACATACTTCATCTCACCTACCTCAAGTTAACAAGACAAAAAAAGACACCTCCCACTCAAGGTGAAAGGGCACTTCCTCTCTCCAGTTTCAAAATAGAGCTTCTCTGTAATGCTTTGCTTAGAGGTGTGAGTATAAAGGAAAATTCTGCTGCTATTCAGCCTAGGATCAGCTCTCTACTAAAAAACTAAAAAAGAGGTACAGAACTAGGAATATGTAGTGAAGGATATGCATGACAACTGCACAGAAAATCACAAAACTTCACTGAGATAAGGTTAAAGAAAAGGATGAGCATACCATGCTCCTGACAAATTCAATATTATAAAACACCAGCTCTCCCTAAATTGGTTATAGGTTCAATGTTATTCCAATTAATAACTTAACTTTTGAATGTGAAATTTGATAATTCAATTTTAAAATTAACTGAAAATGCAATAGATCAAGAATAGTCAAGAAAATCTTTAAAAAGAACAAAATTTGAGGATTATACTACTGAATATCAAGATTTTGTTTGTAATTACAATAAATAAAAGTATGGTATTGTTGCAAAGGAGCTCTGGTGACATAGTGCCTAAGGCATTTGACTGCTAACCAGAAAGCTGGCTGTTCAAACCCACCAGCAGCTCCTTGGGAAGAAGATGGGGCAATCTACTTCCACAGAGATACCACATCAGAAACCCAAGAAGGGTCGCTATGAGTCAGATCCAACTTGACAGCATTGAGTGAGTTTTGAGTATCATTGCAAAGAAAGATAAATAGACCAACAGAGCTGAATAGAATCCAGAAACAGACACACATATAAATGGTGACCTGACTTATAGCAAAGCTTCCAGTCCCACTCATTGGGAAAAGAATGGATTATCAATATGAAAAAAAATATCATCTTGATCCCTACCTCAAGCCATACACAAAAATCTCTAGATGGAGCATGAATATGAAAGATAAAATGAGAAAGTTTCTGGAAGATAGTGTAGGAGAATATCATCATGACCTGGCATTAGGTTAAGATTTTGTAAAAGAACTTATTATAAAGGAAAAAAATAAATAAATTTGGCTTAATCAAAAATAAGAACTTCAATTCATCACAAGGCACCATAAAGATGAAATAATAAGCCATAAATGTGGAGAACATATTGGTAATATATCTGAAAAAGAACACATATACAAAAAATAGCCTTTTACATATCAGAAAGTAAGTGAAAGACCACACAATTAAAAAAAAAAAAGGGCATTTAATAATAGAGGCTATTCACATGGCCAATAATCAAATAAAAAAGCCTTAAGTATATTAATGATCAGAGAAATAAAATGGAAACAACAATAAAATACTGCTGAATATTCATCAGAAAGGCTAAAATACATTATATAAAAATAAAACAAATTTAAAAAAAAAAACCTTGACACTACAAAGTACTGGTAAGGATATTGAAAAACTGGACCTCTTAAGTAATGTTAGAGAGGATGTAAACTGTTACAATTACTTTGGCAAATTTTTGGAGCTATGTACTAAGCAGAACATAGGTGTACCCTACTATGTGTGAACTATATGTGCACCCCAAATATGTGAACATGTTTCTGACCTAGCAGAAATGTGAACCACACACACAAAAAAAAAAAAAAAAAACACATTCACTAGAATGTCCACAGAAGCATTATTCTTAGTATCTAAAAGCTGGAGCTAACTCAACAGTGCATTGGTAATAAAATTAAAAGTGTATTTTAAAGCTCACAAAATGATGTTCTATCTAGCAATGAAAAAGAGCAAAATGCCATTATAAGCAAACACAGGGATGAACCTCACAGACACAATCCTGAGGAAAAGAAGTTAGAGAGAAAACAAGATAAACTGCATGACTCCATGTCTACAGAGTTCAAGAACAGGCAGTATTAATCTGACAGAATAATAATCTGACAGTATAATCTGACAGAAGTCAGAACAGTGGTTACCTCTGAGGGAATAATGACATGGAAGGGAATCAGAGACTTCTGGGTTACTGGGGATATTTGAAGGAGCTCTGGTGGTGTAGTGCCTAAGGCATTTGACTGCTCACCAGAAGGCTGGAGATTCAATGACTTGATCTGGGGGATAAATACAGAGATATGTTCTATTCATATCAAATGTGTGTGTTACACAATATTTATGCTATTGTTGTTGTTGTTGTTGTTAAGTGCCGTCGAGTCATTTCTGACTCATAGTGACCCCATGCACAACAGAACGAAACACTCCCCGATCCCGCGGCAGCCCC
>NW_006921813.1:2747130-2766976 GCF_000298275.1 Orycteropus afer afer | reverse complement strand
GACGGCAGTGGATTTAAGTTGGTTATACCACATATATGTGCTGTTTGAAACTGGCAAAGGCAAGTGTTAATACCCTCACATACAGTTAAAAGTGTAATTTTCTACACCAGAGCCAGAGTCTGGGCCCCATCCCAGCTGAAGTTGTTTATTGAGAATTCTCTGAGCTACAAACTGTCCTTCTATTTTTCGTTCCTGGTAACAGAGGTTAGACCTGGGGAAAGGAAAAGCAAGGAGCTCTATTTCGCTTGTTGCACTCTCAAATAGACACCACAAACATTCCATAATCATGGCCAGATGCTTTCTTTCCAGGTGTTTTCACTTGGTTTCAGGTTTCTCAATTTACTATCTCAATTTAAATTGAGTAAATTTTTTCTTAAATGCTATATAAAAACCCAAAGCTGTGTCATCAAATTAATTATGACTCATAGTGCCCCAGTACAACCGCACAGAGTAGAACTGACCCATAGGGTTTCCAAGACTGTAAACTCTACAGATCTAAAGATGGACTGCCACATCTTTCTCCCATGGAGCGTCTCATGGGTTCGAATCCCTGACCTTTTGGTTAGCAGCCAAGTGCTTAACCACTTCACCACCACGTCTTGTTACTCCTAATTCACACCCATGTTCCAGTAACCTTAAGCAGTAAACAAACATAAGCGGAGGAAGGCCACTGTGGAGTCACCCCTGATGAGATAAAGTATGGTCTTTCCTGTGCTCTGAAAATACTTTTTACTGAACTGTAGAGTGACACATGTAATTCGTCATAAAAGCTTTTGCACAGCCATTTTAGCAAGTCTAACAGTTTAAGCAAGTTAAAAGAACAGCAATTCTAGCAAACAAGTTTTAAGAGGAAAGCTCTAATGTAAAACCATACTGTCTATCACATATTTAACTGGATTGGTGACTTAATGGAAATATTTGTTCTTTATCTCCCCCTCTTACTTCAGACATATCCTCTTCTTGAGATCTCCTTTGTCATCTCATCCCTTTAAGAGCCTCTAGTAAGGGTTCTTCTGTCAGATTTTCAAGCCCTTGGTACAAAGATGAAAATTCAAGTCACTAGGTACTGAGGTTTCTACATAGGGCCACTGGCATAATTTTCTTGCTAGCATTTATGGGGGAGAGTTTTCACTTTTAAACATCTACATTTCCACTTATTCAAAGTATCTCTCTTCACTCACACACTATGGTTTTTGTTATTAGGTGCCATTGAATGGGCTTCGACTCATAGCAACCCTATGTACCACCGAGGAAATGCTGCCCAGTTCTACGCCATCCTCAAAATCATTGCTCTGCCTGAGCCCATCATTGCAGCCACTGGGTTAATCCTTCTCATTAAGAGTTTTCCCCTTTTTGCTAACCCTCTAATTTACCAAGCATGATATTCTTGTCCAGGGACTGGTCCCTTCTGGCCTTTTGGTACATGACCAAAGTATGTGAGACGAAGTGTGGCTATTCTCACTTCTAAGCAGGATTCCAGCTGCATTTCTTATAGTCCATTGTATTTTCAATATTCTTCACCAACACCACAATTCAAATGCCTCAATTCTTCTTCGGTCATCCTTATTCATTGTCCATCTTTCACATGTATATATGTGGGTCATGCACACCTTAGTCTTCAAAGTGACATCTTTGCTCCTTAACATTGTAAAGAGGTCTTTTGCAGCAGATTTGTTCAGTGCAATACGTTGTCTGATTTCTTGACTGCTGCTTCCATGGGCATTGATTGTGGATCCAAGTAAAATTAAATACTTGACAAATTCAATCTTTTCTCCATTTATCGTGATGTTGCTTATTGGTCCGATTGTAAGGATTTTTGTTTTCTATATGTTGAGCTATAATCCATACCCCTTTGCCTTTTCTGTCCTCTCCCTGCTTCCCGCCTCGCTGCCTGTTATGGATAACGTTGAGAAGAATGGGAATTCCCGAAGAACTGTCATGAGGACTCATGAGGACTCATGAGAACTCATGAGGAACCTGTACCTTGACCAGGAGGCTGTTGTTTGAATGGAATAAGGGGACACTGCATGGTTTAAAATCAGGAAGGGTTTAAAATCAGGAAGGGAGTGCGTCAGGGTTGTATCCTTTCCCTATACTTATTCAATCTATATGCTGAGCAAATAATCTGAGAAGTTAGACTATATGAAGAAAAACATGGTATCAGAATTGGAAGAAGAATCATTAACAACCTGAGATATGCTGATGATACAACTTTGCTTGCTGAAAGTGAGGATGACTTGAGGCACTTACTGATGAAGATTGAGGAACACAGTCTGCAGTATGGATTACATCTCAATATAAAGAAGACAAAAATCCTCACAACTGGACCAATAAGCAGCATCACAATAAATGAGAAAAGATTGAGGTTGTCAAAGAATTCACGTTGCTTGGTTCTACAATCAAGGACAATGGAAGAAGCAGTCAAGACATTAGACAATGTGTTGCACTGGGTGGTCAGCTGCGAAGGAACTCTTTCAAGTGCTGAGGAGCAAGGATGTCTCCTTAAGGACTAAGGTGCTCCTGACACAGGCCATGGTATTTCCAATCACCTCATATGCATGTGAGAGCTGGACAATGAATAAGGAAGATCGAAGAAGAGTTGATGCTTTTGAGTTGTGCTGGTGAAGAATACTGAAGGTACCATGGACTGCCAAAAGAACTAACAGATCTGTCCTGGAGGAAGTGCAGCCAAGATGCTCCTTGGAAGTAAGTATGGCCAGACTTCATCTCGCCTACTTTGGACCATTGCCTGGAGAAGGATGTCATGCTTGGTAAGGTGGAGGGTCGACGAAAGAGGGGAAGGCCTTCGACAAGATGGATTGACATGGTGGCTGTGACAATGGGCTCAAGTATAGAAAGGATCATGGAGCTGGCGTGGGATTGGGCAGTGTTTCGTTCTGCTGTGCATGGGGTCGCTATGAGTCAGAAGTGACTCGACGGCACCTAACAACAACAACAAATAATCCATACTGAAGGCTATAGTCTTTGATCTTCATTGGTAAGTGTTCCAAGCCTTCTTCACTTTTAGCAAACAAGGTTTGGTTGTCCACATATCACAGGTTGTTAATGAGTCTTAGTCCAATTCTGATGTCACATTTTCATAGTCCAGCTTCTCAGATGATTTCCTCAGCATTCAGATTGAATAAGTATGATGAAAGGATACAACCCTGATGTACATCTTTCCTTATTTTAAACCATGCATTTGTCCCATTGTTGTTAGAATGACTGCCTTTGGTCTATGTACACGTTCCCCATGAGCACAATTAAGTGTTCTGAAATTCCCACCCTTCACAATATTACCCATAATTTGTTATGATCCACACAGTCAAATTCCTTGGCATAGTCAATAAAATACAGGTAAACTCACATATATTACTATAACTTTGTATAGATAGTTTCCAGAATATAGATGACAGACATCTGCATCATTGACAATATGTTTTGGATAAACTATTACTTTGTTCTGTCTGAATAAAATTGTCCACTTACACTCTTTATTTGTACAAGTTATGCCTATATAATGAGTGAGCTTAATATTAAAATTAATCCTTTACTAGAACAGTGGTACAAAAGTTTCGCTTATGTGTAGATGCTATAAAAATTGTTGTGTTTAATTTTTTAAGTACAGAAATAACTGGATGAGGAGCAGCAGTAGAAGTCAGGGAGGATTCTTCAAGGGAAGCCACCCTCAGCCCAAGCCAAGGTCAAGTTAATTAAGCTGGAATAAGCTTGAGAAGTATAAAAACAGTATCTATGTCTTCCTAATTGAGAGATAGCCAAATGTTTATTGGCAGAAATCGACATATCTACTTATTTATTCAATAAATATCTCGACTCTCCTCAGCGTTCTAGGCAGTGTTCTAAGCAATGGAGATTCAGAAATGACCAACATAGAGTTTCTGACCTCAAAGTACCAAAGCAAACTGGAGGAGACAGACAAGAGAAACAGATGACAGAGAGAGTGGGAGCAGAGAAGACATTCTACCTCACTATGACAATTCACTAGGCTCCAAGGCATCCTTGTTGAAAAGCCTCCATTCCACTTCCAACAATCAGTTCCCTCTTCTTCCATTTGTTCATTTGGAAGATGACTAGTTGCAGAATGTCAAACTATGGCAACCCAGTGTGCTTCCAAGCTGCATGACAACTGTGTGATGACCCCTGCTTTGGAATTAATTTCTAAAGCAAAGCCCTATGGCAGAATCCAGACTACTCAGTTTCCCAAAATGTATTTAAAAACTCAGCAATACATTTTCTTACATAAAATGATCATTTCACTTGTATTGCCAATTCAAGGATAAGACTGTGCTTGTGGACACATTTTTTCTGGAGCTGTGGGAGAAATATTGATATTGTTTAACACTTTTTTTCTTTGTAAAACCTACACTTCATGGTGTTTATAGTCAGCTTGAGAAAAGCATTCCAGCTATCATACTCTTAGGCAAATATTTTAGACTTACGAATGGAAGTAATATTAAAATTACAATACACAACAGAGCTCTGAACTTCTGGGTTTTTTTTTTTTTTTTCTCTCTCTGAAGGCCTTTGGTCTATTTGCTAACCTCTCCTGGGTCCACCAAAAGCTCCATCTTGAAGTATTACTCACATATCCCATCTGATTGCCATGTAGGGTTCTTCCTTTCCCCTCAAACACAGTCTTAGTCCCTACTGCCCTGGGTGCTACACTGCAAGTTGTAAGTTGTAAGACACAATGAGAATCCTACCTTAACCAAGAAAAATTGCTAATATACATTTTTTGCCAAGGTAGACAAGCCCTGCTTGTTTAATTCCAGAACTAGTAGCTACAGCTCTAGGACACAGTCAGGACTTTTTATAGCTTCTATGATCTCTCTGTTCCAGCACCAAAAAACAAAATTAAAACCAAAATAGCTCATACCTGGGAAAAGCTAACAGGTCTTCAATGAATCCAATATCACACATTCAGAGGACTTTACAACTTCAAAGTGTCCAATTGAGACAAAGGACCACTATCCTTCACAGAAGACATCTGCATAAAGGAAAGAATCCTTCTACTAATATGAGGTCAAAAAGAAGCTCAATTCTCAGGATTAAAAGAGAGGCCAGAGTCCTTCTTTTACTGCTGTAAAGGGATTGGGGGATATAAAGCAAAGACCTTTATATTACAGGGCTGTCACACTGTACCTTTTCAGCATCTCCATTTTTTTTTTTTTTTTAATTTTAGAACTATGGTTGTTTCCATGGAATGATTAGCTGTAAAACTCTGGAATAAAAATGTTCTCAGGACTGGTCTTCAATTTGTAGAATGGAAAGCAGATTGCTGAGGACACTGGTTCTTTCACTTCATCAAGGCACATAGTGGGTGGAAGCAGTTACCAAAGGAGATGACAACAAGCTGCCCCAGGATCTGCTGCCAGAAAGAGGAGGGAGCAGGGAGGCAATGAAAAGGATTTTCAGCAGCCAGCACAGGCCAAGTGTCACACACCACATTAGCTTGCCCCATGGCCTCTGTGAAGCATGTCTATGGTTGATGAAGATAAAAACAGAAACTGCTTTCCACCATTTCCACCAGCAGCAGCAGCAGCACCACTGCCACCACCACCAATCAGAATCACCATCAATTCCTTCCATTAAGGTAGAAAATGAAGGCAAAATACATTGATGTACCAAAAGAGACCTAGGTAAATGGGAAAACATATGATGCTCATGGATATGAAGACTTAACATTGTGAAAATGTCAATAGTACCCAAAGAGATCTAAAGATGTAATGCAATCCTGATCCAAATTCCAACAATTCCTTTAAGAAATAGAAAAACTAACCTCCAATTTTATATAGAAAGGAAAGAAGCCTTGGATAGCTAAAGCATTTTGGAAGAGGAAGAACAAAGTTGCAGTCTTCACACTTACTGATCTCAGAACTTAATATACAGCCAAAGTAGTCAAAACAGCCTGGTACTGGTACAACAACAAACACACAGACCAATGGAACAGAATTGAGAATCCAGAAACAAATCCATCCATCTATGGATAGATGATCTTCAACAAAGGATTGACGTTCATTAAATGGGGGAAGAGATGGCTTCTTTAACAAACGGTACTGCAAAACTGGGTATTCATCTGCAGAAAAGTGAAATAGGATTCATACTTCACCCTAAACACAAAAATGAACTCAAAATGGATTAAGGCCCTAAATGTTGAACCTAAAACTAAGTTAATGGAAGAAAGCATAGAGACAAAGGTAGGGATCCTAATTTATGGCACAAGTAGTCTATCAAACATAACTTAAACTATGTGTTGTTGTTGTTGTTATGTGTCATCAAGTCAGACCTGACTCATAGCGACCCCTCCTTGGGTTTCCAAGGCAGTTTCACTATGGAAGTAGATTGCCCAATCTTCCCTCTGAGGAGTAGCTGGTGGGTTTGAACCACCAGCCTCTGGTTAGCAGTCAAAAGCCTTAGGCACTATGCCATATAGGTAGATATGTATGCTAAATAGGCATGGCAGGTCATACAGAAGTACACCCATATGCATATCTAGATATGGCTGTAGATACTTGTACATACATAAATTTACATCCCACATGTATACTCATATATATAATAGTGTATATGGGGGCACAGTCACAGAAATTTCTTAGACATAACCAAACATCTTGTGTGACAGAGCTGCTGGGCTTGAAGAATAAGGGATCATAGTCTCTGGGGACATGTAGGTCAATTAGTATAGCATAGTTCACAAAGATAATTAATGTTCTACATCCTAGTTTGCTGAGTAGCACTTGGGGTCTTAAAAATTTGAGAGCAGCCATCTAAGATACAACTATTTTCTCTTCCCATCTGGAGCAAAGAAGAATAAAGAAACCTTAAAGACTCAAGGAAGGAATCAGTCCAAAAACTAATGGCCCACATGAACTGCAGCCTCCTCAAATCTGAGACCAGAAGAACCAGATGGCGCCCAGATACTACTACCAACCACTCTAACCAGGGTCGCAATACAAGGTCCCTGTTAGGATGGGGGAACAATATAGAAAAAAATTCAAATTCATAAAAAAAAAGAGCAAATTTACAGGTCTGAGAAGCTGGATTATATGAAGAAGAATGTGGCATCAGGATTGGAGGAAGACTCACTAACAACCTGTGATATGCAGATGACACAACTTTGCTTGCTGAGAATGAGGATGACTTGAAGCACTTACTGATGAAGATTGAAAACTACAGTTTGAAGTATGGATTACATCTCAACAAAAACAAAAATCCTCACAGCTGGACCAATAAGCAGCATCACAATAAATGGAGAAAAGACTGAAGTTGTCAAAGATTTTATATTACTTGGTTCCACAATCAATACCAATGGAAGCAGCAGTCAAGAAATCAGACAATGTATTTCATTGACCAAATCTGCTACAAAAGAACTCTTTAAAGTGTTGAAGACCAAAGATGTCTCTTTGAAGACCAAGGTGTACCCAACCCAAGCCATGGTGTTTTCAATCACCTCCTACGCATGTGAAAGCTGGACAATGAATAAGGAAGAATGAAGAAGAGTTGATGCTTTTGTTGTGGTGTTGGCAAAGAATACTGAAAGTACCATGGACTTCCAGAAGAATAAACAAATCTGTCCTGGAAGAAATACAGCCGATATGCTCCTTAGAAGCAGGAATGGCCAGACTTCATCTCACCTAATACTTTGGTCATGTTGTTAGAAGGGACCGTTCCCCGGAAAAGCATATCATGCTTGGTAAAGTGGTGGGTCAGTGAGAAAGGGGAAAGCCCTCAATGAGATGGATTGACACAGTGGCTGCAACAATCGGCTCAGGTATAGCAAGGATTGTGAGGCTGGCACAGGACTGGGCAGTGTTTCATTCTGTTGTACAGAGGGTCAATATGACCTGACTCATCAGCACCTAACAACAACAATAGAAACTGGAGGCACCCCTAAGACAATCTTCTAACCTGGAACTGAAGCCACTCCCAGAGCCCACCTTTCAGTCAAATGATAGACTGTCCTATAAAATAAACATTAACACCCATTAGGAATGTACTCCTGAGAACGATTAACCATATGAGACTAAAAGGGCAGCATGTGCCCAAAAGCAAAAATAAGAAGGCAGGGAGGGGCAGGGAAACTGGACAAATTGAAACAGAGAACCTAGGGCAGAAAAGTGATTGTTTCGATTGTCTTAGTTCAGGTGCAGCTATAACAGAAAACCAATTTACTCTCTCACAATTTAGGAGGCTAGAAGTTCCAGCAGGGCACAAGCTCTCAGGGAAGGCTTTCTCTCTGTGTCAGCTATAGGGGAAGGTCCTTGTCTCCTCTTAACATGTGTGGGTCCAGCACACCTTGGAGATCTCCATGTGTCTTGGCATCAATCCTCCCCTGGGTCTAGGAGGTTCTCAGTACAGGGACCCTGGGTCTAAATAATGTGGTCCACTCCTAGCTCTTCTTTCTTGATGGTAGTCAAGTCCCTCCTTCTCTACTTACTTCTCTATCCTTTTATCTCTTGTAAGATAAAAGGGGATACAGTCCACACCCCAGGGAAATTCCCCGTATATTGGTTCAGGGCTGTCATCTGAGTAAGGGTATTGCATCCTACCCTAACCCTGCCTCAAAAACATAACAAACATATGCTAGTTCTCATTGACATAAACTAATCCTGCCTCATTAATACATAGAGGTTGGGATTTACAACATATCACAAAATGGAGGATAATTACATCACATCACAAAATGGAAGAATCATTACATGACTACCAGCTTACATCATTACATAATTGCCAAACTACTGCATATCGTGCCCTAGCCAAGTTGACACATATTTTGAGGGGGCATAATTCAATCCATGACAGTGCTGATACATTGCAGAGGTTGCAACCAATATCACGGAACAATATGTGCTTGAATTATTGAATGGAAAACTAAATTACTATGCAAACTTTCACCTAATGTACAATAAAATGTTTTTTAAAAATACACTGATGGAGCAAGTACTTTTACTCAGTTACTAATAAAAATCTTGGCCAGTGATTGGACCCTTTCTAGACCAACCAAACTCACTGCCATCTAGACGATTCCAATGCATAGTGAACCTATAAGATATAGTAGCGCTGACCCACAGGGTTTCCTAGGCTATAAATCTTTACAGAAGCAAACTGTCTCATCTTTCTCTCACAGAGCAGATGGTGGCTTCAAACTGCCAATCTTCTGGTTAGCAGCCAAATTCTTTAACCAATGCACCACTTGAGCTCCTGGACCCCTTCCAAGACCTGGGTAATTCTTCCTTAATGAACAATTTTGGATTAGAACACATCAGGAAGAGTGGTTAGTAGCCCATTTCAGAAAACTATATTTATTACATCAACTCTGCCAATGCAATATATGATACCATAGTGCCTGAAAACGGTATACTAAATACAATCATCCCATTCTCCAGGCAAAGACAGAAGGGATATATAAATCCACCAGGCAGTGTGGTTTCTAATGTGAGGGCATAATTTAGCTAATCAATGTTACCTTAGAACCAACAATGATTTTTGGGGTGGAATTTTTAATAGTTCATAATAAACTGTAGTCTTTTTTTCACTCTACTTCCACCCTGTTTTCTAATTGTTTGAGTCTAACACATTAGACAGCAAAATTTTTGAAGGCAAGTTTGGGTCTTATTTGTCTTTGTATTACCAGAACCTAACAGAGTGTCTGACACAGTATCAGTATTCAGAAAGCTTTTGTTGAGTACACAAATCAACTAATAAAAAAAATCAGTTATTTTTCACCAGTGAAGTGTCAAGTTCAAATGTGCAATTAGGTGACACTTTCAGAAGGAAAAGATTCTCTAGTAATGACTGTGCTCTAAAACCCATTTCCTAAGACATATCTATGGTATATATTTGTGATTAATATGTCCACATATTTGCAGGACTTTGGGATAAAATGAAAAGTAAATTAAAGTGACAATTCAATGCATGAAGTTTTATTTCTTTGTTTTAGTTTTTGAAAAAAAAAATGACAACTTTGACATTCGTCTCTGCTCATAACTCACATTTGTGTCTAATTGAGATACATTAACTATAACAAAAATTAAAGGTGTACAATGGTGCTAAAAAAAAGAAAGAAAAATCAACCTCTATTATTTTATTTATTATGACATGCAGAGTTCAAAACGTTAAAATGAATGTGATTATGAATAATTAATAACATCTCCCATTTGGTATGTTCTGGCTCTAACTTTTAAAACACATGCTAAGAGTTCCTAAAATAATGACCTTTTTCCTTTCACATCTCCTAAATGTTTTACGTCTTTCCTGGCTGGAAATGTTTCTTCAGAAATCAATTTAGGAGTCATAGCAGGTGGGTTCTATGATGGCCATATTGCACCAGCTGTTCTGGACTCTACCTCCCTGATTTTTGTGGTCCCATTCTCCAAGTTGTCCTCTAATACTAGTCTCCAAACCTTTACCTATTCAACCATGACCCTCATAAGAAAGTCATGCTCTTAAACATGGTCTTTTTCCTTGTCCATTCCAATTTTCCTTTCTTCATCAACTCAATAATTCTCCAGAAATTAGCCATCTCATTACCACTTTTTCTTACTTTGTTTTCTACAAATAGAAATGTTATCACTTAAAGCCAGGGATTGGGCATTTCATTTTAATGAATCTACCTGTGCCTGTTCCTATAGCGTTTAATACCAGTATAAGGAGCCCTGATGGCACAAGTAGTTAAGTGCTCATGTGCTGACCTAAACGTTGGCAATTGTAACCCACCCAGTGGCTCGCAGGAGAAAAACCTGGTCATCTGCTTCCACAAAAATCACAGTCAAGAAAACCCTATGGGGCACTTTGACTGTCACATGGGGTTACTGTGAATCAGAATCAACTAGATGGCACCCAACATCACCAGTATAAGTAGAAAGAATTGTAAGAAAAATAGTTACCTTCTCAGACAAGCATACAAAACTCATAGGAAATAATGCTTCAAAACTGTACAGTTAGGGGTTGAAATTAGTATTTAAAGGCATAAACTTTAAGTATGATAAGGCCATTCTATTCTCCATTAGCATTTTATAAAACTTTAAGGAGGGAACCTAAGTGTATATTCCTTACCTTTAAAATAAAGTGAATGAAGACAGACCAGAACATCAGGGTACCTTTTTAAATTTAGAAAGATTTAACTGACACATTTTCATAAGATTGACTCTTATCATTTCCCAAAGTAAATGTAAGCTTTTTAAAAATTTTATAAAGCTCTGGTCAGATGTCAGTTCCTTCTTCTTTTGCTTTCTTTATAAAAATAATTGATAGTATTTTCTGTCCAAATCACATAGAAACAAAATACTGAAATCAAAACTCCAACCTTCCCTCAGACCAAAGTAAACAATCTGGGTCCATGAGCTACAAATAATTTCCTAAGAGCACAGCAAAGGCCTCTTCAAGTAAATCTTCAGGTACAGAGGATCCAGCTGGCAGGAGAAATTTGGTAGAAATATTGACATTGGAAGAATAGAAAGTACTAGCACAAGCAATGGTAGAAAGTAGCATGCAGTCAGAGGTGGCATCAGGACCCATGGATTATAACCATGCAGGTTGAAAGTTTCAACAATACTAATCCAAGCTATAGAAAAGGTGAATGCATTTTAAATCAGTTTGACATCCCTGGCACACAAACAACAAAACTTTGTTGTTGTTGTTGTTGTTATGTGCCATCAAGTCGGACCTAACTCCTAGCGACCCCTCCTTGGGTTTCTGAGGCAGTATCACTACGGAAGTACATTGCCCAACCTTCCTTCTGAGGAGTGGCTGGTGGGTTTGAAACACCAGCCTTCTGGTTAGCAGTCAAGTGCTTAGGCACTACACATTTTAAATCAGGATGACATCCTTGGCACACAAACAACAAAACTATACTTGAGTAGAATTCAACTTTGGCTGACTTTTCCTAAAAACCTGGCCACAGTATGCCGCTGACACACGCATTTCAGTGTCAGAGCAACAGAGCAGGTGACATTCCACTTCTAATGAATCATTCTGTCAGTTAGGCCACAACATTTACATATCACTCTTTCAATTCCTAATTGACTAATCAGTTGCAAGACCAAATTACATAGTGGAGATGGCAATAAAAAACACAAGCATGTAAACAGTATCACAATGGACCATTGTACTGTCAAGCTTACCAGCTTAAACATGTGATTTCTATTTGGATAAAGAAAGCCCCCATAATGATACCATTTTCACGAAGGCTCTAATCAAGCAAAACTAACCAACACAATATATTGTTTAGGGGGACATACTATTAAGAAAGAAAAGCCCAAGAAAGAGGATGATAAACACAAAATTCAGGATAATAGCTAACTCTAGGCCAGAGGCAGAAATATGCATGGGAAAGGAACATAGTAGAAAAGCAAGAGTAGTAGTCAAATTAATTTCATTATTGTCTTTAATAACATATGCACATATAGCATATACTATTTTATGTTTATAATTTTTCCATGATTAACTTTTTAAAAATCCCTTTTTCACTCAGAATATGGAATACTGTACAGATAGAATACAATATTCCTGGATTATGCAGAAACAATACCTATATTTACACTGCATCTTAGAACCCCATTTGAAAGCTCTTTGATCTTACAACTGTCTCTATCTGAAAAGTTTAGGAAACTTCCTGCAGTAGTAGCAACAAATAAAGAGCTACTGATGAGTTTTTAAGTTCTTTGATATTCACCACTTTTTCATCAAAATCAAATGTGCTATCTTTGAAATTAAAAAATAATATATGGTCACTGTTCTTAACACTAGATGAAAATGATTTTTTAAAATAAAAACCCCTTCACTGAAATTTCTCCAACATCTGATGCTGGCTATAAGGTTGTTTGTTTCTTGTGCTCATGATCAATATGAAAGTTGTTTTCTGCTTTTTAGCAAACTCTCAGACAAAGAGATTTTATTTGATAATTTTCATCATGTAATTAATACATTGATTATTACATATGTATTATTACAGCAATGCTGGTGGCACAGTGGTTAAGGGATTCAGCTGCTAATCAAAAGGTCAGTGGTTCAAACCCACCAGCTGCTCCAAACCGATTGAGTTGCTCTGGAAGCTGTCTGCTTCTGTAAAGATCTGCAGCCTTGGAAATCCTATAGGGCTGCTGCTAAAGGGCCAAGGAGGAGGCATCTTGACTGCTGAAGAAGGTTGGAGGTTCAAACCCACCAGCCACTCCTCAGAAGGAAGATTGGGCAATCTACTTCCATAAAGATACTGACTTAGAAACCCAAGGAGGGGTTGCTGTGAGTTGAAATCAACTCATCGGCAGTGAGTGTGGTTTGGTTTTGGAACTACACAAGAGGAAGACAGAATCACCATCAGCAGCCCAAGGCCTGTTCCTATGAGGCCAGACATGCTGCCACCCTCCAGTCGTCTTACCAAACCTGACACCAACCATCCCTCCCATGCACCCACCACCTCTTTGCTGGGTTCAATAAGTTGCCACAGTGACCACACAGAACTCACAGATTATGGGATTTTTAGGGAAGCAACAGGCTACAATTCAAGTTCAGGAACATGCTCAGGATACAGTTCTTCGATCAGGACAGTTTCCCCTGTGCTGTGCCCTTAGACACACCTCTCTGGCCCTTAGCCTCTGGGCCTGGCCTCTCCCTCTGTGGGCCAGGTTACTCTGTCACTCTGTCCTGTGCCTCTTGGTTCCACTGCCACCGTCTCTTAGCCTAGAGCCTCTCTCAGTCGGCAGTGAGATTCCCCCTCTGCCTCAAGGAGGTCTCATTTTAAGCCTGGCAGAGCAGCAAAACTAACCAATCCCAACATCAGACTACTGTATACCTGAGAAATAGTGGAGCTCTGGTGGCATAGTGCACAAAGCATTTGACTGCTAACCAGAAGGCTGGTGGTTCAAACCCACCAGCCACTCCTTGGAAGAAAAAGTTAGGCAATCTACTTCTGTAGTGATACCAGGAGGTTATCGTTCAAACAGAACAAGGGGACACTGCATGGTTTAAAATCAAGAAGAGAGTGCATCAGGATTGTATTTTTTCTCCATACTTACTCAATCTGTATGCTGAGCAAATAATCCAAGAAGCTGGACTATATGAAAAAGAATGTGGCATCAGGATTGGAGTAAGAACCACCTGCGATACGCTGATGACACAACTTGGTTGCTGAAAGTGAGGATGACTTGAAGTACTTACTGATAAAGATTGAAGACTACAGTCTATGGTATGGATTACACTTCAATATAAAGAAAACAAAAATCTTCATAACTGGACCTATAAGCTGCATCATGGTGAATGGACAAAAGACTGAAATTGTCAAAGACTTCACATTGCTTGGCTCTACAATCGATGCCAATGGAAGCAGCAGTCAGGACATCAGATGACATATAGCACTGGGCAAATCAGCTGCAAAGGACCTCTTTCAAGTGCTGAAGAGCAAAGATGTCTCCATGAGGACTAAGACGTGACTGACACAAGCCATGGTATTTTCAATCGCCTCATATGCATGTCAGAATTGGACAATGAATAAGGAAGACTGAAGAAAAGTTGATGATTTTGAGTTGTGGTGCTGGTGATGAATGCTGAAAGTACCATGGACTGCTAAAACATCTAACAAATCTGTCCTGGAGGAGGTGCAGCCGGAATGCTCCTTGGAAGTGAGAATGGCCAGACTTCATCTCACCTACTTTGGTCATATTGTCAGAAGGGACCATTCCCTGAAGAAGGATGGCATGGTTGGTAAGGTTGAGGGTCGACAAAAAAGGGGAAGGCCCTCAGCCTGATGGATTGACACAGGTTAGCAATGATTGTGGAGGTGGCATGGGACTGGGAGGTGTTTTGTTCTACTGTGTGTAAGGTTGCTATGAGTTGGAGACAACTCAACAGCACCTAACAACAACAACAGTGATACTGCCTCGGAAACCCAAGGTGGGTCACTACTATGAGTCAGATTCAGCTCGATGGCAATGAATTTGTTGTTTTTTTTTTTGAAAAAGAGTGAACTTTCCCAGGTTACTTTATGCTGCTCAGACAGAAATACCCCAGGTGGATGACTTTAACAATCAGGAGTTTAAAAGCACCTACTCAGTTGCTCACAACACATTCCACCACAGACTTAATTGTCAGTCTCATTACAGGAAATAACTGCTACCAGCAACCCAGCCAAGCTGACATGTATTTGCATGGTCCCACCCACTAATCCAGTGGGAGTTACAAAGACTATGGCTAGAAAAGCCAAACCATACAACTCACTACCCGCAGTTGCTATGACTCAGAATTAATGATAGCAGTGGGCAAAAATGTAATATTACATTATGTATATGTGTACTAACGTCTCATGAGCTAGATATACTTGCTCGATTGTTTGTATTTGCTAGTTGAATTCAAATAAATGAGAGGTCTGTTATGAAAAATGCACAGAAGATGTCATAAAAATTCAATTAATTCAATTAAGTCAGTCTGGAGTTGTACAACACAGCAGTCCTGAATGATGGTGGAATTTATTGAGATAGAAAACAATGTGATAAAAGCAGGATTGTGAGGGTGGCATGCTTGTTGCTTTGATGCTGGAAGCTTTGCCACCAGTATTTCAAATACCAGCAGGGCTACCTATGGTGGACAGGTTTCAGCAGAGATTCCAGACTAAGACAGACCAGGAAGCTGGACCTGGCCAGACATACCTCTGAAAGGAAAAAAAAAAGGACACTGGAAATCTTATGGTAAGTAGGTGTTCTGGTTACCTAGTGCTGCTCTGACAAGAATATACTACAAATGGGAAGGCCTTAACAAACAGGAGTTTATTCTTACAATTTGGAGGCTTTAAGTCCAAGTTCAAAGTGCTCTAGGGGCTGTGTGAAAGCCCCTTGACCTTGGGCTTCAGCTCTGTCTCTTGCTACCAGCCCACTGAAGCTAGAGGCATCTCTTCACTCCGGCAGCTAGTGGTAATAAGCCCAAGGTCAACAAATAAAATGGCACAGTCCCAATGTTACCAAAGCACATGACAGGCTGTTAATTCAAGTCCATTGTAAGTCCCAAGGTCAGGAGAGCATGCATGCACTCAGCTACATGCAGGGTCCAAACATACCATATACTAGAGACCATTCCCCAAGACTTCTGCTTATATACAGGAAGCAGACCACATTCCCTAAGGCAGCTACTCAGCTGTTCACAGTAGATTCCACCATGGAGTTGATTACCAATCTCATCATGGGGAATACTATGTCCAGCTGCCCAGCCACTCAACCAGGCCCAGCCAAGTTGACACACAAACTGAACTATCAGAGCAGGGTAACACTGTCTGCTATAGTGACAGAAGATGAGCCCCTCAGGTTGGAAGGGACTCAAAATATGACTGGGGAAGTGCTGCTTCCTCAAAGTAGAGTCAACCTTAATGACGTGGAAGGAGTAAAGCTTTGTAGACCCTCATTTGCTGATGTAGTGTGACTCAAAATGAGAAGAAACAACTACAAACATCCATTAATAACTGGAATGTGAAATGCATGGAGTATAAAACCAAAAACCAAACCCAGTGTCATCGAATCAACTCCAACTCATAGTGATGCCCATTGGGTTTCTGAGGTGGTAAATCTTTATAGAAGTAGATTGCCCAGTTTTGTTTCCACAGAGTGGCTGGTGGGTTTGAACCACCAACCTTCTGGTTAGCAATCAGATGCCTTAGTCACGTGCTACCAGAGCTCCTTGCATGGAGTATAAATCTAGGAAAATTGAAAGTTGTCAAAAATAAAATGGAATGCATAAACATTGATGTCCTAAATGGGCTGGTATTGGCCATTTTGAATCAGACTATCATATGGTTTATTATGCCTGCAATGACAAATTAAAGAGGAATGGTGTTGCATTCATGGTCAAAGAGAACATTTCAAGATCTATCCCGCAGTACCATGCTGTCAGTGATAGGATAATATCCTATACTACAAACAAGACTGGGTAATACCACTATTATTCAAATTTATTCACCAACCACTGAAGCCAAAGATGAAGAAATTGAATATTTTTATCAACTTTCACATGCTGAAATTGACCAAACATGAAATCAAGATATATTGATAATTACTGATGATTGGAATGTGAAAGTCTGAAACAAAGACGTATCAGTATGACCTTGGTGATAGAAATGATGGCAGAGATTGCATGACAGAATTTTGCAAGACCAATGACTTATTCATTGCAATTACTTTTTTAAACAACATAAGCAGCAACATAATCATGGACCTCTCCAGAGGAAATACAAAGAAATCAAATCAATTACATCTGTGAAAAGAGACAAAGGAGAAGCTCAATATCATCAGAAAAAGGCAAGGGGGCAACTGTGGAAAAACCATCAATTGCTCATATTCAAGTTCATTTTGAAGCTGAAGAAAATTAAACAAGTCCACAAGAGCCAAAATATGACCTTGAGTATATCACACTTGAATTGAGAGACCATCTGATGAACAGATTTTATGCACTGAACACCAATGACCGAAGACCAGCAGAGCTGTGGGATGACATCAAGGATATCATACATGAAGAAAGCAAAAGGTCATTAAAAAGACAGGAAAGGAAGAGAAAACCAAAATGGATGTGACAAAGAATCTCTGAAAGTTGCTCTTGAAAGGAGAGTAGCTAAAGTGATAGAAGAAAAGATGAAGTAAAAAATTTAAACAGAAGATTTTAAAAGGCAGCTTGAAAGGTCCAAGTAAAGTATTAAAGATAAATGTGCAAAGACCTGGAGTTAGAAACTCAAAGGGGAAGAACACACTCCACATTTCTCAAGCTGAAATAACTGAAGAAAAAATTCAAGACTTGAGTTGCAATACTGAAGGATTCTAATGGAAAATAATGAACAATGGTGGAAACATCAAAAGAAGAAGGAATACATATAAGGATTCACTGTAAAAAAAAAAAAAAAAAAGAATTGGTTGACATTCAGTCATTTCAGGAGGTAGAATGTGATCAAGAACCAATGGTACTGAAGGAAGAAGTCCAAACTGCACAAAACAAAGAAAAACAAGCCTCCAGGAATTGACAGAACACCAACTGAAATATTTCAACAAACAGATGCAGTGCTAGAGGCTCTCACTTGTTTATGCCAAGAAATATGGAAGACAGCTACCTGGCCAACCAACTGGAAGAGATCCATATTTGTGCTTATTTCAAGGAAAGGTGATCCATGTGGAAATTATCAAACTATATCATTAATATCATATGCAAGTAAAACCCTGCTAAAGATGATTCAAAAATGGTTGCAACAGTACATTGACAGGGAACTTCCAGAAATGCAAACTGTATTCAGAAGAGGACATGGAACAAGGGATATCATTGCTGGGGTCAGGCAGATCGTGGCTGAAGGCAAAGAATACCAGAAAGATGTTTACTTGTGTTTTTTTGATTATGCAAAGTTATTGAACTGTGTGGATCATAACAAATTATGGATAAGACTGCAAAAAATGGGAATTCTTGAACACTTAATTGTGCTCATGAGGGACCTGTATATAGACCAAGAGGCGGTTTTTCCATACTTATTCAATCTGTATGCTGAAAAAATAATCAGAGAAGCCAGATTATATGAATAATAAGGAATCAGGATTGGTGGAAGACTCCTTAACAATGTGTGATATGCAAAGACACAACCTTGCTTGCTGAAAGTGAAGAAGACTTGAAACACTTATTGTTAAAGGTCAAAGACTGCAGACTTTGGAATGGATTAGACCTCAACATAAGAAAACAAAAATCTTCAAAACTGAACCAAGAAGCCACATCATGATAAATGGAGAAAAGATTGAAGTTGTCAGGGATTTCATTTTGCTTGCATCCAATCAACACCCATGGAAGCAGCAGTCAAGAAATCAAATGACATATTAAATTGGGAAAATCTGCTGTAAAATATCTCTTTAAAGTGTTTTAAAAAATTAAAAAAAAAGGAAAGAGGTAACTTTGAAGACTAAGTTGCACCTGACCCAGGCCATAGTACTTTCTATAGCTGCATATGCATGTGAGAGCTGGACAATGAATAAGGAAGACTGAAGAAGAATGGACATGTTTAAACTATGGTGTTGGTAAAAAATATTGAAGGTACCATGGACTGCTAGAAGAATGAAAAAAATTTGTCTTGGAGGAAGTACAGCTGGAGTGTTCTAACTTCAGAAGTGAGAATGGCCAGACTTCACCTCTCATACTTTGGCTATTGTCAGAAGGGACCAGTCCCCAAAGAAGGATATCATGCATGGTAAAATAGAACTCACTGCCATTGAGTCATTTCCAACTCATAGTGACTCCCATTGGGTTTCTGAGGCTGTAAATCTTTATGGAAGTAGATCACCCAGTCTTTCTTCCAGAGCAGCTGTTGGGTTTGAACTGCTGACCTTCTGGTTAACAGTCAATTGCCTTGCCCATTATGCCACAAAAGGGGAAGACCCTCAAGGAGATGGATTGACACAATGGCTGCAATGATGGGCTTAAGCACAGCAATGACTGTGAGTATGGTGCAGGACTGGGCAGTGTTCCTCTTTGCTATACACAGGGGTGCTATGAGTTGGAACTGACTCAACAGCACCTAACAAAACAATATAGTGCCTGGATGGCACAAAAGATTAGGCACTTGATCACTAGTCAAAAAGTTGGCAGTTTGAACCCATCCAGAAGCTCCTCCAAACACAAGACTGGCAATCTGCTTACCAAAGGCCACAGCTTTGAAAAACCCAATGAATCAAAACAGGAAACACAGAGAGGAAGTGGGAAGAGTGCTGTTATATTGTAGGGATTGCAATCAATGTCAGGAAACAAAATGCATATAAATTTTTTAATGGAAAACTAACTTATTCTGTAAACTTTCACCCAAACCATGATTTTAAAAAAGTTATATATA
>NW_006921813.1:2740260-2747030 GCF_000298275.1 Orycteropus afer afer | reverse complement strand
GGGCTGGTGCGGGATCGGGCAGTGTTTCGTTCTGCTGTGCATGGGGTCGCTATGAGTCGGAAACGACTCGACGGCACTTAACAACAACAACAACAACAACAACAAGAATATGTAATTCACTTTTATTTTCTTATAATATAAATAATAGAAAAATTAATGATGAGATACATAAATGTATTAAGCACTAATTTATTTAAGCCCTGATGCTAGGTGAGATTTCCCAAGAGAATAAACGTAGACTATAAAGAGACGAGAGTCTAGGTCTAATCTCTGGGGCATTCAATATTTATAGGTTAAGAAGAGCAACCAGCAAAGGAAACTAACAATAAACAGCCAGAAATGAACAGGAAAGCCAGGAGAGCAGTTGGCCGAAGCAAGTGTTCAGAGAAAGAGAAAGTGACCAACCAGGTCAAATGTTCCGGAGAGTTTGGGTTAAATGAAAACTCAAATTGGCCATTTTATTTGACACTGTGATGGCATTGATGTCCTGGATCAGAGCTGTTTCAGAGGAGCAGAGTGGGTTTCAGAGAGAATGGGAAAAGAGGAAGTGGAAACTGCCTATAGAAAGTTCTTTCAAGTTTTTCTGAAAATAGAACAAGAGAAATAGGCTGGTATTTAGACGGAGATTCAAGACCAAGATACATTTTATTTTGCTTTGTTTTCTCTTAACTTAGAGATATCATAGTATGTTTTTAGGCTGAAATGAAGCCATTGAAATGGAAAACTGTCTAATACAAGAGAGGAAGGAGCACTCAGCAGTGGAATGCTCCAGTAGCAAGAGATTACGGAGTCCAGTGTGCACTCAGAAGCACAGACAGTTCAACCATCACACCCAGAGGGAAGGTGGGGTGCAAGTTCAGATGAAGGTAGTATGTCGGCAGATTTGACGGTGAGAGAATGTAGCAGTTTCTTTTGATGGCTTCCGTTTTCTTATTGAAACAAGCAGTAAGGTCATCATGTGTTTTGGCCAATCCGAAGGTGTTCTCGGAGAGTTCAGAGTTCAGTGAAGGTGTTCAGTGAGAGGATCCAAGAGGGATGACAAGATTTGAGGACAGAAGACTACAGGAGAAAGAAGCACTATGAGAATAGGAGATTAAACTGACTAGGAAAATGTAGTACTTTGTTGGGCAGCCCAGAGGGCCTGCTTGCTATCTGTGGTCATGAATATCAAGAAAGAACAAACAACATGCTTTGTGGTTACTTTAATCTTGCTTAGCTGCTCAAATGCAGACATGAGCAGGCAGGTACTTAAGTTTAGCCAGGATTATAGATTTTCACTAAGGAAGCAGATTGCTCGACCTTCCTTCTGAGGAGTGGCTGGTGGGCTTGAACCACCAGCCTTCTGGTTAGCAGTCAAATGCCTTAGGCACCAGAACTCTCACCAGAGCTCAGTTGGGTCTAAAATTTCTGCTACAGCATAATATCTCTGAGAAACTCTCCCAGAACAAACAAACACAAAGTTATCTTCTAAACATATTCTGCGTCTCAGAGGCCATGTCCTTTTCCATTATACTCAGGATTCTGAACTGTTTTCTAAAAATTTTTATTTCCTTTTGCAAAAAGCACATGGAGTGGCATTGTCCTCTGACCTCCTCTAACTTCTCGAAGAGGAGAAAGAATCACCATCAGCAACAGCCCAAGGCTTAAAATCTGAGATGATGCCTCTAAAGCCTATTTCCAGTTTCTGGTTCAGAGATAACATATCTGGAAAGACTTTGTTTGTTTGTTTGTTTGTTTGTTTTGTTCCGAGTGTGGGGCATGATCTGGGAGGTACTCAGAGTGTTGCCAGATTGGAGACTGTAAAACACAGAAAACAATGTGGCAGGAAGGTAGTAAGAAATGTACTAACAGAACTGCATTGCATCCTGGGAGGTCAACATATACAAATTAAGTGTTGTAGGTTCTTTGCAAATAGGAAGAGCCCGTTTCTGAGGCCAAACATGCTGCCACTCTCCAGGCTTTTGACCAACTCTGATAACAACTGTCCTTCCCACAGCACTTACTACTTCTCTGCTGGGTTCCATAACCCAGGAGTCTTGACACAGAACTCACAGACAATACTTCTGTTTACAGGGTTTATTAGGGAAATAACAACTTACAATTCAGGTTTAGCAACATGCTCTGTATTCAATTCAAGCACAAAGGCACATTTCTTTGGCCCTTCACCTATTGGCCTGGCCCCTGCCCGGCTCAAGCAAGTATTACAAAGCTCTTTTAGCTCTGTTGAAAGGTACACTTCGGTGAACCCCACTCCACCACCAAGCTTCTGTCCAACAGCACTCAACTTTCTCGCTCTGTGGCCGGCTAGTCCACTGCTCTGTCTAGTGCTGGTTGTCATCTCTCCGTCATCTCTCCACCGACTCTCTGCGCAGGGATCTCTGGTCCAAGGATGCACTCCACTCTTGGCTTCTCTTTCTTGATGACAGTGAGATCCTCCTTTCCTCTAAACTCAAGGACTTATTTTAAGCTTAGCCACTTAACAAAACTGACCAGTCTCAACATTAGGGTTCCATACACCTTATTGCCATGGCCCCACCCCAACAAGGGCACCAAGTACCTTATTTACATTACTAACATGCTAGCCAATCCCCTTAATGGGCCACAAGCACCTTCCATTTGCATAGTTCAACCCTCTTATCTGGTGGGAGTCATGAAGACCATGGCTAGAAAAGCCATACCAAGTAATTCATGGCACCATACCTATTATAAATAACTTTTATTAGTATGCTCATGAGTTTTGGGTATGATATATCCTTTCCTCTGTTCTGCAGTAAATGTCAACAGTTGCATATAGTTTGTTTTTTCTATATACTCAGCTTTGAACAAGAAGAGCATTATCTAATACCAGTATATTTCAATAGAGAGAATACATAGAGTAAACCAGGAGTCACTCTTTTACTTGGGTGTTATACCCGTCCCAACCCATGTACCAATCCATGGTTGGATAATATGTACAAGTCTAGCTCAATTTAGTTCTGTTTAGTAAGTTTCTGTGCAATGAACCACTGCTGTACTGAGAAGGCATTTTTCCTCTACTTATTGGCTGGTTACATAACTCTGAAGCAATGAAGGAGATAAAAAAGGAAATTACAAAGCCCGGAATAGATTGCTGCTGATAGGTTCCTCCTGTTTGCACAGAACCTAGAACACTTAATTTGTATATATTTTACCTCCCAGGATGCAATGCAGTTGTTAGTACATTTCTGCCACACTGTTTTCTGCGTTTTATAGTCTCCAATCTGGCAACACTCTGAGTATCTCCCAGATCATGCCCCACCACACTCGAAACAAAACAAACAAACAGAGTGTTTCCAGATATGTTATCTCTGAACCAGAAACTGGAAAAAGGCTTTAGAAACATCATCTCAGATTTTAAGATAGCAATATTGGGGGCTATCAATTACATATCTGAAAACTTCTTCATCTCTGGCTTTCATGGGCCTATTCTTTCATTCTAGAAACAGGTTAGCTATAAGTTCTGTTGGAATTTTGTTTTTTCTTTCTACATTATTGTAGGATATACAACAACCTATCCATTGCAAATACTTTTTCCACCCATTTAAATGGCAGTTATACACATGGACTTAACCAGAGGGAATAAACAGGAATCAAATTGGTTACATCAGTAGAAAAATACAATAGAAAAGCTCAAAATCATCAGTCAGAACAAGGCTAGGGGCTGGACGTGAAAAAGACCATTAATCGCTCTCATGCAATTTTAAGGTGAAGTTAAATAAAATTAAAACCAGTCCATGAGAGCCAAAATATGACCTTGAATATATTGCACCTGAATTTGGAGACCATCTGAAGAATAGATTCCATGCATTGAACACCAGTGATCGAAGACCAGATGAGTTGGATGACATCAAGGGCATCACACATGAAGAAAGCAAAAGGCAGGAGAGAAAGAAAAGACCAAAATGGAAGTCAGAAAAGATGCTGAAACTTGCACTTGAATGGAGAATAGCTAAAGCAAATGGAAGAAATGATGAAGTAAAAGAGCTGAATAGAAAATTTAAAAGGACAGCTCGAGAAGACAAAGTAAAGTATTATAATGAAATGTGCAAACCCTGGAGTTACAAAAACAAATGGGAAAAACACACTTGTCATTTCTCAAGCTAAAAGAAGTGAAGAAAAAAATTCAGGCCTTGAGTTGTGACACTGAAGGATTCTATGGGCAAAAAAGGTTTTTTTTTGTTGTTTTTTGCCCATAGAACCCGCAAAGCATCAAAACAAGGTGGAAAGACACAGAGCCATTGTATCAAAAAGAATTGGTTGATCATATGGTAGCATATGATCAAGAGCTGATGGTATTGAAGAAAGAAGTCCAAACTCCACTGAAGGAATGGGTGAAAAACAAGGCTCCAGGAATTGCTGGAATATCAACAGAAATGTTGCAACAAACAGAGGCAGCGTTGGAAGTGCTCCCTCATCTATGGCAAGAAATTTGGAAGGCAGCTACCTGGGCAATTGACTGGAAGAGATCCATATTTGTGCCCATTTCAAAGAAAGGCAATCCAACAGAATGAGGAAATTATGGGACAATAGCATTAATATCTCATGCAAGTAAAATTTTGATGGAAATAATTCAAAAATAATTCCTGCAGTACATTGACAAGGAACTGCCACAAATTCAAATCAGTTTCAGAAGTGGACATGGAACTAGGGATATCATTGCTGATATAAGATAGATCCTGGCTGAAAGCAAAGAATGCCAGAAAGTTGTTTACCTGTGTTTTATTGACTATGCAAAGGCATTAGACTATGTGCATCATAACAAATTATAGATAATATTTGTAAGAATGGCAATTCCAGAACACTTACATATGCTCATAAGGAACCTAGACATAGACTAAAGAGGCAGTCATTTGAACTGAACAAAAGGAGTCTGCATGGTTTAAAATAAGGACAGGTGTGCTTCAGGGTTATAGCTCTGCACCATACTTATTCAATCTGTATACTGACCAAATAATCCAACAAGTAGGACTATATGAAAAGAATGTGGCATCAGCATTGGAGGAAGGCTCATTAACAACCAACAATCTGCAGTATGCAAATAACACAACCTTGCTTGCTGAAAGTGAAGACTTGAAGCACTTACTGATGAAGATCAAAGACTACAGCCTTCAGTATGGATTATACCTCGACATAAAGAAAACAAATATCCTCACACCTAGACCAATAAGGAACATCATGATAAAGGGAGAAAACTTTGAAGTTGTCAAAGGTTTCATTTTATTTGGATCCACAATCAATGACCATGGAAGCAGCAGTCAAGAAATCAGATGACCTATTTCACTTGGCAAACCTGCTGCAAAAAGACCCCTTTAAAGTGTTAAAGAACAAAGATGTCACTTAGAAGACTAACATGGGCCTGACCCAAACCATGGTGTTTTCGGTCACCTCATATGGATGTGAAAGCTGGAAGTGAATAAGGAAGATGGAAGAAAAGTTGATGCATTTGAATTACGGTGTTGGGAAGAATACTGAAAATACCTTGGACTGTCTTGGAAGAAGTACAGCTGGAATGTGCCCTAAAGCAAGAGCAGTGAGAGTCTGTCTCTCATGCAAAGTGTCAGTACAAAAAGGGGGAAAACCCTTACCAAGATGGACTGACACAGTGGCTGCGACAATAGGCTCAAGTACAGCAACAGTTGTGAAGATGGTGCAGGACCAGGTGCTGTTTCCTTCTGTTGTACCTCGGGTCGCCATGAGTTGTTACCAGTTTGACAGCACCTAACAACAACATGATTGTGCATTTCATCCTTTCTGGGTCTTTTATACATAAGTATATCGGATAATCCTCAATTTAATTTTTCATACATAAGTATTTTTTTATAATCCTCAATTAAGGAACGAAATAGAAAAGTGACTTGTCCAAGAAAACAGAGTCAGAAGCAGGACTAGGCTTAAAACTCACAAAGGTTATTACTCTAGGGCTTATACACTTAATTACCAAACTCTCTGTCCTTTGTAAACACTACAGTTAAGCAATTAGTTTCATGCATATGGCTGTTGTCCCTGGTAACATTCACACATGCGCGCGCACACACACATACACACACATGCAATAATTAGCATACTAATACATAACACTTGTTGTTGCTAAGTGCCGTTGAGTCTATTTCTATTGATAGCAATCCCATGTAACACAGAAGAACTGCCCCCAAAGGATTTTCTTGACCATAATCTTTACACAAGCAGACCCCAGGTCTTTCTCCCATGGAGTAGCAGGGCAGGTCTAAACAGCCAAATATTCAGTTAACAGCTAGCTGCTTAACCATGTGTGTTACCAGGGCTCCTACACAACATTTATTAAGCATTTATTATGTGCCAGACATTGGATTATTTGATTAGCATACATTAGATATCATTTAATCCTCACAGCATGGGGACAGATACTATTATGTAAAGATAGTGCTATTGCTAAGTGGATTATTATTCCCATTTAACAAATGAAAGGAAAAAAAAAGTCTTAAAGAAAGTAACAAACTTTGTCAGAGGCACGCAGCTGGTAGATGCAAAAGCTGAGATTCAAAATGAGTTTAACTTGAGCTCGGGCACTCACTCTATGCTATATAGCCTATATTTAATAGGTATATAACACGTTGTATATAAGTCTCCAAGAAATCAGCAGTGTATCTTGCTTAACTCAAATTAACTCACTGCTGTGGAGTCAGATCCGACTCATAGCAAGCCCTCCTTGGGTTTCCGAGGCAGTATCACTACAGAAGTAGATTGCCCAACCTTCCTTCTGAGGAGTGGCTGGT
>NW_006921813.1:2716583-2740160 GCF_000298275.1 Orycteropus afer afer | reverse complement strand
CCTTCCTTCTGAGGAGTGGCTGGTGGGTTTGACCCGCCAGCCTTCTGGTTAGCAGTCAAATGCCTTAGGCACTATGCCACCAGAGCTCTTATCTTACTTAAAAAGTCATATTTTAGTAAGAATTATTTAAAATATTCAATTAAAAATAAATATTTTGTGAAATCAGTGTTCCTTTACCAAATATACCCACCCACTGCTATTGAATTGCTTCTGATTCACAGTGCCCTGATAGGACAGAGTAGAACTCCCCCATAGGGCTTCCAAGGCTGTAGTTTTTATGGAAGCACCTTTGTGCCACATCTTTCTCCTGTGGAGTAGCTGGTAGGTTTGAACCACTGACCTTTTGGTTAGTAGCCAAGCCCTTTACCCTTTGTGCCACCAGGGCTCCTCATCAAATACAACTGATTGCCAATCAGCCAGAGACTTCTGAATGTATTTGTAGTATAGGCTTCTATTTCAGTAGTTTTTCCTGTATTTACTTTGGTGACATTTTTTTGTGAACTACACTGAAGAGGCTTTCTTTTAGTAGGGTTTCCCCAGTGAAGAGTATTGGCAGGAGACTGGACTGAGGAAGTACAGGAAAGTTGGAGTATGTGTTTTGTCTACTCTCTTCCTGAGAGGTCACTGCTTGTTGGATGGGCACCAAAGGTCACCACTCCAGGCCTAGGACTGGGAACCTGCCCATTACTAACCCACAAGCTTTGCACTATATCTTGTGGTTTCTCTACACCCTGCCCACACCCTTGCAATTAGTTCCCTTCACTAAACACATTCAAATTACTTAATCTGAAGTGTGCAATGTCTGTTTCCTACCAGGACCTAGGCTGATACAGAAATGATTTGCTCTGGCACAGAACATTCCTTAGTATTTTAGAAGGGGGTATTTTGCCATTTTATATGCATTCTTAACGTTCATGGGTATTTTTTAAAGTAGCAAGAATGTGTAAGTATAATTACAAAGAAAAAGATGTGAAATGTTATAAAAATATACTTTGCTCAAACCTCTAGGTTGACTTTTAAAATTGTATCTAGTAAATCACTTACAACTAAGCTAAAGTACAATGTTAATGTCAGATGAATGCAATGCCCACTTAGACTCATGACTACTGTACATCAAAAACCATTCATGCTCTCTTCAGTCATGTTAATTCTAACCTATTTAGGATGTTCTATGCACATGAAGATATATGTTTGGCTCAAGTATTTATGAGCCCAAACCAAATGTGCCTAAAAACCACTGGATTTTATAAACAGAACATTAAGAGCAGCTAGCCATTAAATTTGGCGATAGATGAAGAAAGGTTGCAGTTGATCTGCTGGACAGGAAACTGTGAGGCTTATGCTTCTTGAGTGATGATTTGCATAATTTTTCTATTCATAGTCTTGGCAGGAATACAGCAAAATCAGTACTCTAAATGTTGGAGGGAGTGTAAACTGATTTAACATTAAGATATTCACTTAAAGACTTTAGTATGGCAAATCACTTCCAAGTATTTCTCCTCCGAACATTATCACAGATGTGTGTAAAGATTTATGAATTCATACGTGCACTAAAACACTCAATGTAACATGTGCTCTTAGTTACCGAGTGCTGCTATAACAGAAACACCCCAAGTGGAGGGCTTAATAAACAGAAGTTTATTTTCTCACCATTTACGAGGCTGCAAGCCTTAATTCAGGGTCCTGATCTTATGTAACATCTGTGGGCCTAGGGTTACTTCGAAATCTCCATGTGTTTTGGCATCAACGTTCCCCTGGTCTAGAAGGTTCTTAGTGCAGGGACCCCATGTCCAAGGATATGCTCAACTCCTGGCTCTTCTTCCTTGGTAGTAGTCATGTCCCTCTCCTCTCTTCATGTCTCTCTCTAGTACCTCTTGTAAGACAAGAGGTGTAACTCAATTAAGTGTGTGACTTGAGTAAGGATGTATCTTGAGTACTTGAGTAAGAGTGGTAAATGGAGTAAGGGAAGGACTTGAGTCACATTCTCTTGTAAAACTTTTACTCAAGATATAATCCACTCTAATCCTGCCTGATTAACATATAGAGGTTAGGATTTATAACACATCACAAAATGGAGGATAATTACTTCTGATCAAAAATGGAGGACAGCCACATAATACTGGGAATCATGGCTAGCCAAGTGACACATCCATGACACATGGATGAGAAAGAAAACATGTTATGCTGTGAAAATAAAGAAAGAAAAGAAAAGAAAGAATACATGTTGTTGTTGTTGTTGTTGTTGTTAGGTGCCATCAAGTTGGCTCTGCCTCACAGCAACCCTATATACATCAGAACAAAACACTGCCCGGTCCTGAACTATCCTCATAATCATTGTTGTGTTTGAGCCCACTATGGCAACCACTGTATCAATCAATTTCGTTGAGGGTTTTCCTCTTTTTTGAAGACACTTTCTACTTTACTCAGCATGATGTCCTTCTCCAGGGACTGGTCCCTCCTGATCACATGTCCAAAGTACATGAGATGAAATCTTGCCATCCTTGAGTCTAAGGAGCATTTTGGTTGCCCTTCTTTCAAGACAGATTTGTTTATTCTTCTGGAAGTCCAGGATATATTCAATATTCTTCACCACTATTGTAATTCAAAGACATGATTTATTCTTCAGTCTTCCTTATTCATTGTCCAGCTTTTGCATACATATGAGGCAACTGAAAATACCATGGCTTGGGTCATGTGCACATTAGTCACTGAAGTGACATCTTTGCTTTTTAACACTTCAAAGAGATCTTTAGAAGCAGATTTGCCCGATTTAAAAATTTGATTTCTTGAGTGCTACCATGGACACTGATTGTGGATCCAGGTAAAACAAAATCCTTGACAAATTCAATTTTTCTCCATTTATCATGATCTTGCTTATTGGTCCAGTTGTGAGGATTTCTGTTTTCCGCATGCTGAATGTGGTCCATACTGAAGGCTATAGTGTTTCATCTTTATGAGAAGTGATTAAAGTCCTCTTTGCTTTCAATGAGCAAGGTTGTGTTGTCTACATTCACAGGTTGTGAATGAGTCTTCCTCCAACCTAGATGTTGTGTTCTTCTTCATATAGTCTAGCTTCTTGCATTATTTGCTAAGTATACAGATTCAATAAGTAAGGTATAGGGATACAACCATGACACACACCTTTCCTGATTTTAAACTGCACAGTATCCCATTTTTCCATTTGAATGACTGCCTCGTGGTCTATGTACAGGTTCCACATGAGCACAATAAGTGTTTTGGAATTCTCATGCTTCACAATGTTATCCATATTTTTTTTATGATCTACACAGTCAAATCCCTTTGCATAGTCCATAAAGCACAGTTAAATGTCTTTCTTGTATTCTCTGCTTTCAGCCAAGATCCTTCTGACATCAATAATGATATCCCTCCTTCTATGTCCTTCTGAATATGGCTTGAATTTCTGAAAGTTCCCTGTGAATGTACTACTATGGCCGTATTTGAATTATCTTGCAAAATTTTACTTGGATATAATATTAATGATATTTTTCCATAATTTTATTGCATCATTTTTCCTGAAAGGAGCACTAGTATGGATGCTACTTAAAACAGCACCAATAAATAGGAAATAGTTAAGTATAAAGCTAACAAAATATGTACAGGTGCTATATAAACTACAAAGCACTGATGAATAAAACCAAAGATCTAAATAACTGGAAAGATACATCATGCTGGTGGGTTGTAGCTATCAAAAGTCATAGACTTGTACACCAAAAATGAATTCAGATGTATGTGAATTTGAAAATAAATTTATATATGACTGCTAACCCACCAGCCACTCCTCAGAAGGAAGATGGGGCAATCTACTTCTGTAGTGATACTGCCTTGGAAACCCAAGGAGGGGTTGCTATGAGTCAGGTCCGACTCAACGGCACATAACAATAATAACAACAACCTGGATTAAACCCAGAAGTCCTTGGGTAGTGCAAGAATTAAGCAGTAGGCTCCTGACCAAAAGGCTGGCAGTTTGAACACACTCAGATGCACCTTGGAATAAGACCCGGAGATCTACTTCTGAAAGGCCACAGACATGAAAGCCCTTTGGAGCACAGTTCTACTCCATAACAGATGGGGTTGCCACGAGGCAGATTCAACCTCATGGCAGCTGGTCATAGGTATGGATTAGTTTTGTTTCTTAAAAGTATACATTAACTCAACAGGCAAATACCAGAATGCTAATACTGGTATCTCTGAACGAATTTATTATTCTCTGTAGTTTAAATATAATTTTTTTAATTAATATCTTTTTTTTTTCTGAAATCTGACTACATCTATGCATGCACACATGCATTTAAGTAGTCTGTGTGTTTCTGTTTCTGTATGTATATATGTGAAGTACTGAAACAAATCCTTTCCTGAAGAACTAAAATTCTAAATGCAAGAAAAATTATGGAGAATTCAGAGACAATATATTTTCTTCCCCATGATTTCCGAATTTTACAAATGTTCTACAATAATTATGTATTGCTTTTGAAATCATACTTTTTAAAAAGCAGCCTTTACAGGTCTCAATATAAGTCAGCATGAAGGGGCAGGAACAGTCTAGAATTCCATGCTTCTGAGTTGAAGTATAATAATGAACACATCCCAATCTTCCCACTTTGCACATTCAAGCAATGCCTCTGGTTATGCTTGATTAGCCTATTTTGAGCAAGCTTATCAAAGGTACATCTCATATCTTACTCCACTTAACTATAGATCGGACCAAGGGGTCAGACTCTCCCCTAAAGAAAGCTCTGTTCTCACATACTCTTGTACACCGCAGGTGAGAAATGGGCCCTTTAACTGTCTAGCCACAGGCTGCACAAGACAAAGCTATCTTGTTATGGAATCTGAGGCAGTATGATTAGTCCAGGCACTCTTGGATCCCAGAAACATCTGATTCAATATGGAAAATTGTACTATTGTTCATGCTTACCAGAAACATGTGACATTTCAGGGGAACACAAAGAAACAAATGAAAACCCTAAATGCACCTACCAATTTTACTAAATGTTATACCAGACGCGGGAGAATGCAAGGACGGGAAAAGAAGTGACCTCAACTAGTGGTCAGATGACTTTCTGTAATTTCAATAACATTTGCAACTAGGAAAGGGAATGGATGATTATATCTTCAGCTATTTCCCCCACTCTGACAAAACCAGCACCCTATTTGATTTCTGATCCAAAAGAAATACTTTCAAAGAAGGCAAAGAGGAATCTATGCAAAGTATTACACTCACAATTCTTCTTCCAGTTTAGGAAAAAGCATTATTTTTTCATCCTTCAAGTTTATGTGCATATTTTAGGGCCAAGGCTAACTCTACAAAGAAAATATGCTTGGTTTTACCCTCTCTGCAGAATATCCAAAACAAAACAATTTTTTAATGCATTTTATTGAAATACAATTTATGTACGGTGAAATACACAAAACTAAAGTGACATGGGTCAAGGCATTTTTTTTTTTTTTTTTTTTTTTTTGCAGTGTTCCCTTCCCTCTCCTCTCACCCCTGTTGTTGTTGTTGTTGTTATGTGCTGTCTAATTGGATCCAACTCATAGCGACCGCCTCCTTCGGTTTCCGAGGCAGTATCACTATGGAAGTAGATTGCCCCATCTTCCTTCCAAGGAGTGGCTGGTGGGTTTGAACCGCCAGCCTTCTGGTTAGCAGTCAAGTGCCTTAGGCACTATGCTACCAGAGCTCCCCTCTCACCCCTAGCAACCAACAACGAAAGTTTCCCTCCATATATAAACCTTTCCTTGACCCTCCACAACAACAAACTAATACTATATTTGTCTTTTTGTGATTGACTTATTGACTCAGCATAATGTCCTCTAAATTCATCCATATTATGCAGTGTTTTGCAGACTCTACATTATTCATTATACATTATGAGTCGGAAACGACTCGACGGCACTTAACAACAACAACAACATTATTCTTTAGTGATGCATAGCATTGCAGTATGTGTATGTACCATAGTTTGGTCATCCTCTCTTCCGCAGATGGGCACATAGGTTGTTTCCATCTTTTTGCTATTGTAAATAGTGCTGTGATGAACATGAGCATGCGTGTATCTGTTCCTGTCCTGGCTCTCACCTCTCTAGGATATATGCTTAGTAATGGGATTTCTGGATCAAATGGTCTATCTCCAATTCCAGCTTTCTAAGGAATCACCATATTGCTTTCCACAGTGGTTGTGTCACTGCACAGTCCCACTAACAGTGTATGAGAGTTCCAATGTCTCCACATACTAGACAGCATCTGTTATTTTCTGTCTCATTGAACCTTGCCATCAGTGCTGGGGTGAGATGGTATCTCATTGTTGTTTTGATTCGCATCTCTCTGATGGCCAATGATTGTGAGCATCTCTTCATGTACTAGCTGGGCACCTGAATATTCTCCTTGGTGAAGTGTCTATTCATGTCTTTTGCCCATTTTTCAATTGGATTGTTAATTCCTTTGGTGTTGAGGTGTTGGAGTTTTCTATAAATCTTAGAGATAAGTCTCTTGCCAGGTATGTAATTATCAGCAAATATGAATTTGTTGCTGTCATTTTTGTTATGTGCTTTTTCATGGTGTCGATTTCTTTGTTCCATATAATTTTCTATGTTGAACTTGTTTTGTTTATGAATCGTGTTATCACTTCCTTTTTTGCTATTGTTTTAGTATTTGCTAAATATTTTGGCTGGTCCTCTTTTTTATTTTGATGTGAAGGTTTATCATTTTTCTTTGCAGTTACCCGGTGTTTCATAGTTTTCTTCCCAAGTTTAGAACAGTCCATTCTATCTTGTAGTTGTCCTGACACCCCTATCATCTAGAAGTTCTGTAACTACACAGTTTTTTCCCCTCTTTTTGGTTTGCAGTTGTCCTCATTTGTCAATCGATGTCTCTGGTTCCCTGTTTACAATCTTGTAGGCTTATTTACTTTGGATACTTCCATAGCTGGGTTGGTTTCTGGATTATATCATCATGTGTGTTAATGGTCAGTTGTTATTAGCTATTGTTGCTTCTCTGTCCAAAGGACTCCCTTTAGCATCTCTTGTAAGTTTGGTATGGTTTTAACAAATTCCCTTAATTTCTGCTTATCTGGAAATGTCCTAATTTCACCATCATATTTGAGGGACAGTTTTGCTGAGTGCATAATTCTTGGTTGGAAATTTTTCTCTTTCTGGGTTTTATATATACTATCTCATTGTCTTCTCACCCTCATGGTTTCTGCCAAGAAATCCAAGCTTAGTCTTATTGGCTGCCCCTTGTAGGTAACTTTTTGTTTTCTCCATGCTGCTCTCATGATTCTGTCTTTGTCTTTAGTTTTGGTGAGTTTGATGATGATGTCTTAGTGATTTTCTTTTGGGGTCTATCCTGTTTGGGGTTCATTGGACTTCCTGAATGGATATATTCTCATCTTTTATCATATCATCATATCAGGAAAGTTCTTTTCCAAGAAATCTTGGACAATTTTCTCAGTGGTGTTATTTTTCTCTTCCTGTTCTGGAATTCCAATGACACATAGGTTATTCCGTTTGATGGTATCCCACGTGAACCTTAGGCTTTCTTCATTTTGTTTTGATCTTTTTTCTGATGACCCCTTTCCAAAGAAGTACTCAGGTATTTGTCTTCAATCTCATTAATTCTGTCTTCCATTGCATCAATTCTACTCTTTTGCCCTTTCAATGTGTTATCTATTTCTGACAATTTAGTATTAATCTTCTGGATTTCTATCTGCAGATTTAGAATCATTTCTAATTTTTCATGTATTTTGTCATTTTGTTCTTGTATTCTCTTCCAAAATTATTCTAGGGTTTTGTCTATGTTTTCCTTGATCTGTCTCTCAATCCTTTGAAAATACCTAAATATGATTCTTTTGAATTCCTTATCAGGGAGTTCCAATGCTGTGTCTTCCTCAGGGATGTGTTTTGGGTCTGTATCCTGGTCCCTTGTTTCTCATGCTTTATCTGGCTCCTTTGTGTGGACTGTGATGCTCTGTTGTCTCTGAGACATTGTGATGTTTTTGTGTTTATATTTTATTGGTGAATGTTTGTTGGAGTGACTTCCCCACAATTTTTGTTTTCTTTATTTTATTTGTATGTTATCTATGCAAGCAGGGTACTGTGCTCCTCTATTCACTAGTTGACAGCACTTATACACTCACCACCTGTCTCCTTTCCTGTTGTCAGCCTCTTATATGTCCCTGCTGACCTTGGCAAACAGAACCTATTCTTAGGTCCCTGAAATCCAAACGAGAATGTTATAACTTTAATATCCAAAATGGCCACCTCTTGTAAACATTCAAAATGGCTGTGCCCTCGGTCATTTTATATATCTAAAATGGCTTTCGTGTGTAAATAATCAAAATGGCTGTGCCCTCTGGACAGCAGAAAGTCAACAGCTCACATTGTCTCCCTCCTTGCTGTTTCCCTTCCTAGTCATAGGCCACCAGCACAGTTGTCCCTGCAGCCCTGGTGACCAGGGCTGATCTTGTGAATTCTCAAGTCCTAACCCCACTTGGAAATATTCAAGCTGTTGGTCCTGTCAGAGTATCTGACTGTCTGCAGCTCCGACCATCTCTGTACTCACTGTTTTCATTCAGGATTTTCCACTAGCTGGTGCCTAATCCACTTCTGTATAGCTCCTTTCAAAGCTCAGAGCTCCAGGATTATCTTCTGTATCTCTGTCAATTGGTTTTTCTTTTCTTTGTTGAAGAGGATCTGTGTCAATTATCTGCCTATTCCTCCATCTTACCAGAAGTCCAAAACAAAACAATTAAAAAAACAACTAATTTTGTTCACTCAGTATTCAATGAGCTATTGGCCTTCACAGGGCCCTCTGAAGTTTAGACCAGCAAAACTAAGTACTTTAGTTACACTTATTAAAAAAAAAAAAAAAAAAAAACCCACTGCCATAGAGTCAATTCCGACTCACAGCGCCCCTATGGGACAGAGTAGAACTGCCCTATAGGGTTTCCAAGGCTGTAAATCTCCACAAGCATACTGCCTTATCTTTCTCCCATGGGGCGGCTGGTGGGTCTGGACTACCCACCTTTTGGTTTGCAGTGGAATACCTTAACTGCTATGTCACCAGAGCTCTAGTTACATACAGGCATATAGAATCTCTTCTGAAGATGTTTTTCTTCCTTCTTAAAATTAGCCCATGAGCTAGAGTCATAGATTTATTATTAAGTACATAAATAAATATAAGGAAAACTCAAATGGGAAGTTTAGTGTATTTAGGCAGCTTATTCTGCCTCTATACATTTATTGTTATTAAAATTATTTGTAATTATAATTTTTTTAAAAAAGGCAAAACTTCTTGGCAAATACGTATCCTCCACATGTATACTTGACCACTGCCTGCTCTTTGAGCAGCCCAAGCCTTTCCACATCTAAGCCCTTATCTATTCTGTTCCTCTGTGATTTTCCTAACCTCTTTTGCAATATGGATTTAAATAACAAAAACGTACTGAATTATATTTCCTTAAAGCACATCAAAAATGCCTCTACCCAGTCAAAATAGAAGAATGTGCCTTTGGCTATAATAAGATCATGATATAAGAAACATCCAGTATAAGAATATTTCTGTATGTTCTCCTAAAAATAATAGTTAAAAGTATTATTGACCATGTTACCCAGTGTCCTTTATCTGAGGCTCTGAGTGATAAATAGCCTTGAATGGTCAGTGCCGAGGGGAAAAGCAAAGCAAAACATACAAGCTATTTTTCCTGACAAACGGTTATGCTTCCTTTATTGACACCCTAGGAACAAGAATTCAAGAATCAAACTTGAATTCTTTTTTACCTTGGGTGCCCTGAAGACAAGCTAAATTGGTTAACTCACTTGCAATAACTAACCCATCTCTGGTATCTGATACACATTTTTCTTTCTAATTTTTATTTAAAGTTGTAATTTTACAGCAGGTTTTGAAGTACATCACAGTGAAAGTCGTCCAAACTATGTTTGTAAGTTGGCAGAACTAGCATGAGACTGTGTCTACAAACTATTTTATGTCAAATTGTAAAATAAAAATGGTGTGGCATTTTGCAAACTGGAATACGCTTAGGAATCACCCATGCATCCTGTTAGAAAGTAGACTCAGCTCTGGAGAAGAACCATGGGTTCCACCTTTGTAACAAGCTAACCTTTCTCCCAACTAATGCTGATCCTGCTGGAGCTCGGCAACTCCACACTTTGAGTAGCCAGGGCCCAAACAATAACACTCTGCCCATGTATAAATGGAAAGCCAGTGAAAGACTAACAAGTATGATGCAGGTCTGAGAGATGATACTTCTCACGACGGCAAGTACGACAAGCTAATGCATGTGGGTAAGCAGATTTCTTTTTCAATCTTTAAAAATCAAGAAGTTTTAAAAACCCAATAGCAATGGTAATTTGTTTTTTAATAACAGATGTCCAGTTTGTGTCTTGCAAAAAAGCTGATTGTGATGCATTTGTTAACTATTCTACCAAACACATCTGAATAAAATTCTGGTTGGTGTATACATACATCTCACACATACAACCAAGCACTTAACCTCTGGTTGAGGTACACACACACCAACACACAGGCATACAACCAAGCTGGTTGATGTATATATTCACACATATACATACATACATATGCAGCCAATCACTTAACCTCTGGTTGATGATATATATAATATACACATACATATATACGGGAGCTCTGGTAGCATAGGGGCTAAGGCACTTGACTGCTCACCAGATGGTTGGCGGTTCAAACCCATCAGCCACTCCTCGGAAGGAAGGTTGGGCAATCCTACTTCCGTAGTGATACTGCCTCGGAAACCCAAGGAGGGGTCGCTATGAGTCAGGGCTGACTCGATGGCACATAACAACAACAACAACAACATACATATATACACATATACACACACACACACATACATACACACATGTATGCCAAGCACTTAACCACTAGATCACCATGGTTCTCTACATATATCCTTTATGTGAAATGTTTTGGGAAGAGAGAGAACAAGAAAAGAATACTGATTGCAAATTTGGAGAAGAGGAAGTTTCCACTTATTCAAACATTTACTCAACACTTATTATACAACAGGCACCACTTTAAAGCTTCAAAATAATTTTTCTTTTAAATTATTTATGCTGGTTCCAATTCTTCATTCTTATCTTTGTGGGCAATTATTCTGTAACTTAGAGAGCTATCCTTTAGTTGTTTCATAAATAAGTGAATGGAATGACTCTGCATCATTGGAAATAATTCATCAGCCATGATACTGGGCAAGGAAATGTTTCAACATCAAGTGGATTAAATTTTCTTTCCTTAAAGTGTACTTCCAATTTAGAGTATTCCTTCCCCTGGCCCTTCATGTTGCATAATAATAGTTTTTTAAATAATTCACAGTAAAGATGTAGGTTTTCCAATGTTACTTTGTCTTTATAGATGCTTATACTGCCCGTTGCCACATGTGGGTGTCTCCACCACATAGTTTCATGGATGAAACAGGTAAAAACCTGTATCTTGGTTAAAGATTAAATTAGCCAGTTACTTAACATACAAAAATGACGAGTTGAATCTCTGCATTTATCTGACACAAACACAACAACAGGCGCACAGTAACAGTTATCCACCCCCTTGGTCCAGATGCTTCAAAGCCAAGTGTACTGGTTTTCTACTGTTGCTGTAACAAATTGCCACAAACTCAGAAGACTAGCCTATGCAAATTTTTATCTTCTAGCTCTAGTAGTCAGAGGTCTACAATGGTTCACTCTGGGCTGAAATAAAGGTGTTGGTAGGGTTCCATTCCTTTTTGGAGGCTCTAGGGGAGACTCTGTTTCCTTGCCCTTTCCAGCTTCTTGAAGGTGCCTGCATTCTGGCTTATGACCCCCTACTTCCATCTTCAAAGCCAGCAGTGTTCCATCTGTGTTTTCTTCCATAGTCATATCTTCCTCTGACCGACTCTTCTCTTTTGCTTCTTTTCTCCACATTTAAGGACCCTTGTGATTACACTGGACTCTCTCAAGTAATCTAAGGATAATCTCAGTATTTTAAAGTCAATCTGAATTCACTCTGCAACCTTAGTTCTCCTTCATCATCTGGCCTAATGTATTCACAGGCTCCAGGGATTACAACATGGACATCTTTGATGCTGTCCACTACATCAAGGCAATGTTCCATTTCTACTTACTAACTTGAATTTTCCTGAAGCACCTTAGTTCTCCTATAGTTTTTCAGTACTAGGAAAAGAAATTCTTAGGGAATAAGTAATATAAGATTTCTTGTATCTGCATTTCAGTTTTTAATCATGAGCTCTGATTTAATAGTAGCGTAATTCCTAAGGCACTTGACTACTAACCAAAAGGCTGACAGTTCAAACCCACCAGCCACTCCTCGGAAGGGAGGTTGGGCAATTTACTTCTGTAGTGATACCACCTCGGAAACCCAAGGAGAGGGCGCTATGAGTTGGGTCCGACTCAATGGCACATAACAACAAGTCATACCCAAAAGGAGATATGAATGCCTACTGCCACATAGCCATCTACTCCTGGACACATGCAGCCTGTGATTCCCAATTTACATTTTAGTAAACTGGTGCTATATAGTTGAAGACTTTACAAACTGAATCAGACTATGGCCACTGGGATAATATCCTGACTCTGCAATCCAAGTTGGGTAGAAAGTGGGCAAGAAGGCCTCCACATAGAACTTTTGAGAATCAAAACTTTCTTCCAAAATTACTCCCATGATCTGAGATGATCATTAAAATTTCCCAAGGCACTAGTTAATAAAGTTTATTCCATTTTTAAAACATAAAAGAAAAAAAAATGAAAAGTGAAAAAAACAAATTAGAGTAGCTGAGGAATGTTCCCAAGGACAGACAGGCTGGTTGTTTTCACAGCTGTACAAGGCTTACCTGCTAAAGACTCTAAATCTCTAATAACAAAAAGAATAACTCTTTGCAAGAATGTTTTTGTGAACATATTTTAGACACCCCTTCTCACATGAACTCTTGGTAAATGATTATTTTCAATCAGGAGCTACAGAGAGTAAAATGTTTGAATGATTGGCTGAAGACTATACAAACTGAATCTAAATATGAAAAAAAGTGAAAATTTCAAAATTGAATTTATAGTCTGAATTCCTGAATAGAAAAACTAGATATTTATAGTGATTCATGTTATTCAAAAGTCCAACCATCTAATGTTAATATATAAAGTGTACAACAGCATATCAAACTGCCTCTACTACAGTTTCATGTCACACAAAGGTCAGGAGAAGTATATTGTTTTTCACAAGCCTTGTTTTCTGTTTGTTTTAACACACACCAAGCAATGCCAAGTGAGAAGCAGTCATCTATCTTGGATTAACACTCTCAATTTCTAACCCTCTCACCTGCTGATCCCTCCCTCTGCTACCCCCCTCCAAAAAGCATCAAATAAATGCAAGAGCATCTAATGTCAGGGCATCTCTGAGCACCGTTCCGAGCTCCTGCAGCTGACAGAGTCTCCAGCACTGTTCCAGTTCAGCACTCCTGGGCAGCACCCAAATGGGTCAGCTCTGAGTGAGATCCGAATCCAGAATGGGCTAGGGCAGTGGGACTAAAGGAGTTTTGCTCACTTTGAATCATTCTGACTCATAGCAACACTGTGGCACAGAGGAGAACTGCCCTATAGGGTTTCCAAGGCTGTAAAATTTACGGAAGCAGACTGCCACATGTTTCTTCTGTGGAACAGCTGTAGGGTTTGAACCGCTAACCTTTCAGTGAGCAGCTTAGTGCTTAACTGTTGCATTCCCAAGGTTCCATTTTGCTCACATACCCCTAAAGAACTCTGAAGATCCCTGCTTGTATTTTTAAATTAACATCTAAACATCTTTGCTCTAAGTTTTAACACTTGAAAAAGGGACATCATTCCTGGCACTCCAGATGTTGTGTAACACAACGAACACAACCACTGACGTGGAGTCAGATCTGACTCATAGAGACCCCCTCCCTGGGTTTCCAAGGTGGTATCAATATGGAAGTAGATTACTCAACCTTCCTTTTGAGGAGTGGCTGGTGGGTTTGAACTGCCAGCCTTCTGGTTAGCAGTCAAGTGCCTTAGGCACTATGTCACCAGAGCTCCTAGATGTTGTATATGTGCTTTATATACGTGCTTATCAGAACTTCAGGGCTACAGAATTAGTTCATTCAGTCTACAGAAGATGTCTGCTACATAACTTAACTGGCAAAGCCAATTCTCATTGACATACCAATCAACCCAGTAAGACTTTCTGTCAAAACAAGTCTGATTTGGTTTTTCAGTTAAATATCAAGATATTCTTGGTGACAACCATCTATCTTCTCAATGCTAAAAGGAATAGATAAATACAGCAGAGTCGTGCTATATGCTTGTCAACTGGATGAATGAGAGGAGGAAAGGAGAACTGGCAGACATCAGGCATGTTCAGAGGCAGATCAGTTTCAGAAAGAGTTGGAAGCTGAGGATCTGAAAATTGATACTCTTGAAAGGCTCCCTGCCCTGGGAATTCTTGTGTACCCTAGGGCTGTGCACACAGTTTGAAGACTGCTGGGGAAAAGAATTCAAAGCCACTGCTGAAAATTATCTAAAAGGATGCAAATAGAAAGTGTCATTTCTAATCAAAAAGCCTCTGACGGCATTTCTTTAAGATATTTTAGACCTCAGAAATAACTTAAAATAGGTATCAAGTTCTCATCATGGAGAGTTAATGGAATACTAACAATGAGAGATTATTATTTCACTTGTGGTGCCAACCTTGTGTATTATCTTGGAGAGACAGTTCTGGCATCCCAGGACTTGGGTCTACTTTTCTCTAGATGAGTTGTTAGAACCAGTTGCTTTTGTTTTATCTGTCTGCACCTATCTGAATGTGGGTGGTTCCAACCCACCAGCTGCTGGGGGGGGGGGATGAAGCAGAGGAGGAAACCCTGTGGGGCAATTCTTTTCTCTTATAGGATCCCTACGAGTTAGGACTGGCTGGATGGCAGTGAGTTTGGTTTCGTTTGGCCCATACTTGATCATCTTTAGTGCGTTTCTGACCCAGTCTAAATTAGTCACTTATCATTCTGAAGTTCTGGCATTCACCCTATGTCATCTTTGAACCTTAGACCCATCTTCTGATTCTCTCTGAGGGCCCTTACAGTGTCAGAGTAGATAAGCTTTAAAACAAATCAAAGCAAAAGAACCTGCCATTGTCAAGACTGTAATTTTGGGCTAATAGAGGAGCTGCTTATGCAAACGATTGCAAACTTTTACATGGAAAGAGAGGGAAGAGTGCACAGTCACACTGGAAATGCAATTTGAAAGTGACTCTCTTTTAATGTTTCTCTCCCGTAGGAGTGGTTTGATCCCTTCAGGCTGAAACTCCAAGTACACGGACAATACCCAGTGTCCTGCAGTTGCAGCAGCTTCATCCCACGGTGGGTACCCTGGATAGCACCTTGGGGTGGAGTGGGGGGGGGGGCGCGAGGTTCCAAGGCCACTCATCATCAAGGTCGTCTGATCCTTTTGTTAGTTGAGAATCTTCCCGCAACTTAGAGCAGGTCTGTGTTCCCTTCCAAATAACCCACCACCTGGCTGCGCCCCGCCTCTGCTTGTCTCCCACCTACTAGGTAATGTTGGGTGTTCAGAAGATGATGTTCAGGCGGCAGCCAGGCCTTTATGCGCAATCACTGGGCTAGAGGTGTTGACAGGAGTGGATGCTGAAGGAGCGTGTAAGTGCGCACGTGCAAGCACGCACACCCCACGAACACACACAGGCGCCGAGGGTGTGAGGGTGTGCAGGGGGAGGGGAAGGGACGGCCTTACCAGATCAATGAAAGTCAGGAATTTCCAGCTCCCTCCGTAGGTCTGATGTGAGGGCATTTCGATGGCCTTGTAGTTGCACAAGATAGAGCAATAGGACAGCAGGATAGCCACCCGCAGCACCTGGCAGGGGACAAGCGCCATGTTCGCGGAAGGCCGAGGCTGGCTCCGCGGCTAGGAGGGAGCGCCAGCAAACGGCGCGCTGGCGGGCCGCGGGGACAGCCTGGCGCGGGAGGACGCAGGGCGGGGGCTGCGGCGGGGCGCGCGCCCGGCGGCACTGGAGCTTTCGCGAGCTCCCGGCGACCTGCGCGGGCGGGGCAGGGGTTTGTGGGTGCTCCGGAGGCCGCAGCAGGGAGGCGGCGTGGCGTCACCTCTGTCGTCATCTTCGTCATTCTGTTCCTGCGTTCCTGAGCCTCGGGAGACCTGGCCAGACGCGCCCCCTAGGCGTCCCAGGAATGGTTGGGCGGCTTTGGAGGGCTCCGTGGCTCCGGAGTCTGCGTGGAACGCCCGGGAGGGAGCGAGACGGTGGCCTGGGGGCGAGAGGGCGCGAGGCTTGAGGACTGGAAACCTGGGCTGAAGGAGGGCACTCAACATCGACAAACCTTCCAGCCCAAGGGAATAGGGGCAAAGATCTCTATTGGTAGCTGCTGTTGGCCAAGTCTGGTGTCCGTGGGAGAGGGACCTGGTGGGCTTGTGAACGTGGAGTGTAAAGTCGCACAAGGATAGCCTTCCACTGACTTGCGTTAGTTTGGACCCAGTGGGCTTTCGGTGTTGTCTGACGATTGTTAATTACTATGAAACTCATAAATGCTACTCTCTCTGGGTTGGCTACCCTCCCCTTCTTGACAGTGTAGACATACACTGTGAACTTTGGGCAAGAGCTCTATACATGAAAAGTTATAAAGAAAGGGATTCAGATAGCTGTTTCTATTGCAAGATTGCATTCACCTTAAAAACGGGTCATTGTGAGTGTGAATGCAAAACCCAGTGTGTATAATTCAATGCTCATCTCTTTGAGGGTTAAATTGTTTTTGCCCTTTCACTTATTTATTCTTTTTTTCTACACAATAGTATCAGGGCTCAGTGGAAGGAAAACATAAACTGATTCCCTCTGCCTTCCAGGAAGTGTTGTCACACTAAAATTGCATCAGTCTGTGGGCAGCGTTTTGGGTTTGTTTTTTTTTTTTTGAATCATGATCACATTTCAGACAACCAGATGCAAGGTCAGATTGTGGAAAGACAACATAGGTATTTCCTGTGGATCATTTAAAACAGGTGTCATCTCCAAATAGTCTCTGAGTCAGAGGATGTGGAGTGTGAAGTGGCAAGGAAAACATAGTTTTCAAGGTAAAGAGAAAGCAGCAAATGAAGAATATCACCAAGGAACATAATGCTGAGTGAAATAAGTCACTCACAGAAGGACAAATACTGTATTAGTTCATTATTGTAAAAAGTCAGGGAAAGGCTTATATATGGAAGGAAACTTTCTTTGTTGGTTACCAGGGGTGGGAGGGGAAGGGAGATAAAAATGAAAAAAATCACCAAGGAAAAGGAAAACACAGGTGCACAAGAGGTACAGACAGAATTGGTAAATGCTATTAAATACACAATACTGCATTATCAGTAATAACAAAACTAGTCTATGGGTGGATATGTAAGTAGACAGGCGAGAAGATCAGGTGTGGGTAGGCAAACTGGGAATACACCCATGACCGTACATAGGTTTGGCAGATGATATTCCTGCATATGTATTTGTATGTGCTATAAAAATGTCCATATACATTATAGAACTAACAAAGTTAGGATAACATCTTAGCCATAACCAAGCACCCTGAGGGAGTCACTGGGCCTGTGGGCTCAGAACCATGGTCACAGGGAACATCAAGCTCAATTGAAATAACATAGTACAACAAAAATATTGTTCTACATCCTACTTTGGTGAGTAGTGACTGAGGTCTTAAAAGCATGCCAGCAGCCATTTAAAATACAACTTGTCTTAAATGTCTCTCCTTGTCTGGAACAAAGGGGAGTGAAGAAAATCAAAGACATGTGGAAACAATTAGTCCAAGGAATTAATGGACCACAGGAACCTCAGCTTACATGACCCTGAGACTAAAAGAAGTAAATGGTGCCTGGCTACCAATGCCAACCATTTGCAAAGGGATCAAAATTGGAGATCCTAGATAGAGTAGGAGAAAAATGTGGAACAAAATTCAAAAACATAGAAAAGACCAGATTAAAAGTCAGACGGAGACTGGTGAAACCCCAGAGACAATGGCCTCGAGTTATCCTTCGGGCCTGGATTGGACTCACTCTTGTGACTCAATTCTCAGCCAGACAATAGGCAGTCCTACTGGCTAAACAATGCACTCCTTAGAAGAGTCGAGCATAGGAGATCAGAAGGGAAGCATTTGCGCAGGGAGAAAGCCAGGCAGGCAGGAATGTATGGGTAAGGACACGGAGAAGGGATAACTGCAGGGAGCATGTAGGAGAAGAGTTGTTGCATTGGGATTGTAATCAGTGTTGCAAAACAAAATGTGAATGAATTGTTGGATGTTAAACGAAACTACCTTGTAAAATTACAGTCAAATCAAAATAAAAAGTTGGAGGGAAAAAAAAAAAGAATGCTTTCCTGAAATTTTCCAATCAAGCTCTAAACAAAAGTAAATAAACCCTCCAGATTTTTTATAATTGTACTAATAGACCTGATGTCACAGTAAAATGACTCCAAGAAGATTCTACTAGTATAGAAACTCTTCATTATTGAATATTTGTATCTTCATATAAAAGTTGGGTCTATATTTTTAAAATTGTTTGTCCATGCTACATGTTGATAAAATGAAAAAAAAAAAAAGTAGGTTACTGAAGATCTGTCTTAAGTCTTTAGTACAGTTTTATGAGTTTAATATGATATTCTTCAATTTTGGCATACCCTTCTTAGTTTGAGTTCTCTGGAGAAGTAAAATCAGTGTGGCATGTATGTAAATATATAGAGATTTAATTCAAGGAAATGGCTCACACAGTTAGGGGTTGACAAGTCCCAAATCCATGGGTCAGGCAGCAGGCTGAGGGCTTCTGCTGGTTCACAGGACTGCAGGGGCTGATGAACCCACAATCTACAGATCAGGTGGCAGGCTACAGACTTCTGTAGGCTTATGTCCTAAGATCTGGAAGTTAAGGGCCCAGAAAAGCACAGGGTCAAGAGAGAGAGGCAGACCACACCCCCAAAAAAACTCCTCTTTCAAATGATTGTCTGATCACATCAGATCATATCACGGAGATGATTACATTCTATCCCATTGTTTGAGAGGAATCAGTCTGCCAAACCACTGAAAATCAGCCAAGCCACACTCACACCTAGCACTAATCATCACACTTCCTACCTTACGTTTTACAAAATTAGTAAACAGAGTCTCTGTCTCCATCATTACAAAATACAAAATCCTTTCATAAGGCCATTTAATTTTTTTTTTCCTATGGTCATTTTCTTTTATATAAATAACTAGAAAACTCCAATAAATAGATGTTTTGAAACTGTCCTAACAGATTTTCTTTTGTTATCTGTAATTTGCTAGTCATGATGAGATAGTTTTGCATTTTATAAAAAATGAACATTTGCATAAATATTGACTCACCTATTATTTTATGAGAATGTCAGTCCACAGTTATTTTATTGCTTTTAACTATTTATTTGCATGTCTTGTTGCTCTCTTTGCTTTTTAGACTACATTTAACCATCTTAGTAAGGTTCTAAAGACATTCTTTGTGGAAAAAAATATGAGTCTACACACAAATTGTGTTTTCACACTGCAATTAATGTTGTTGTTATTGTTATGTGCCATCGAGTCAGCCCTGACTCATAGCGACCCCTCCTTGGGTTTCCGAGGCAGTATTACTATGGAAGTAGGGTTGCCCAACCTTCCTTCCGAGGAGTGGCTGGTGGGTTTGAACTGCCAGCCTTCTGGTTAGCAGGCAAGTGTCTTAGCCACTATGCTACCAGAGCAATTAATGTAGTATAATGGATATCACAGTTTTTTTTCTTTTTCTTTCTTTTTTTTTTTTTTTTTTTGGTAACATGGCTCTATTTAATGTCATTTAACTTTTTAAATACATACATCTAGCATATTGTTTTAAAAACTTCACTCAGTGGAAGGTGGTCCCTTTTTATGAACTATAGTACATTATTCACTGATAATATTCATTTGATTATTCTATATTTGAGTAAGTAAATACTGGGTTTCATTGTATTAACAAAAATCTGCTTGTCACTTTTTAGCTTTTCTATACTTCTGCACCATAAGTAGGGACAGTGGGGAAAAGCCTTACTCAGATGAGTTTCATGAAAACCAGGAAAGTGCATGTATAAGAAAAACCTAGGGAAGATTTCAAGACACTTTTTTAGCTTCTAGTTACATTAGTGCTCATTGATTTTTGTAACTTGTCTACTCCTAGACTGTGTGTGTGTGTGTGTGTGTGTGTGTGTGAGTCTGGGCTGAAGATACTCTTCTTTATGTCCTTCTAAAAACTGATACAGGGTATTCATTTCTTTTTTTCTTTCTTTTTCTTTTTTGGAGAGAGAGGGAATCTGTCATATTAGTGATGATCATTTTGGGAAGTGTATGAACCACTGTGTCTCCCTTATGTTGTATTCCAAGCAGCCAACTCCGTATACCCATGGGTCTTTGCTTAAATGTTCAGGAGGAAGAGCTGTAGGTATGCATACCCTTGCAGTGCTCAATATTTACACATTCCCTATGATTTTGTGTTTATATTAGGTAAGCAATTTCTAATAATATCAATGTATTTGGACAAATCATTTCCCCCCTTCATGTTTATCTGCAGGACAAGGAGGTGTGAAAGATTAGCCAGAGTGAAAGCTGGGGTGTGTCCCACTGAGATGCTTAAAAAAAAAAAACCTCACTGCTGTTGAATGGATTCGACTCATAGTGACCCCTCCTTGGGTTTCTGAGGCGGTGTCTGTGCGGAAGTAGATTGCCCCATCTTCCTTCCGAGGAGTGGCTGGTGGGTTTGAACTGCCAGCCTTCTAGATGGCAGTCAAATGCCTTAGGCACCACACCACCAGAGCTCCCACTAGTATGGGGAAAATATCCTCAGAATTGCAGAAAAGATACCTTTAAGTTGTTTGCTTTTTCTTCAATATAAAAGTAATATATTTACAATATTTAAATAGGAAAATTTTAAAGGCTAAAGCAGGAATAAATATTTCTCCTGCTCTCACCACCCAGAGAAAACCACCGTGAACAGTTTAACTTATTTAGTTGTGACATACTGTATACACAATTTTCATCAAGCAGATTTTTTTGTTTTAAATTTAATGAACATTTTATTATTTAAATACTTTATTAAAATCATTTTCAATCATTGTGCAGCCAACATCATATGAACTATCACATTTTACGTAACTTTTTTACCTATGTTTGGATATTTAGGTTGTTTCCAGTTTTTTTGTCACTACAGATACACTGTAACGTCCATGTTTTGAACTGAGAACCTTACAATTTTTAAGGAGAATTTGCATCTCAAAACCAATGAAGAGACCACATTTTTAAAACTAATGTGTATGTTTCTTCATGTGTTTATATGAATTGAGGTGCCAACAGGCATTCTTTGCCTGGGGTAGGGATGGGACAGCTGGAGAAGATGATTTAAATGAAAGAAGGAGGTAAAAATTACTCTTCTCCCCAGCCATAGATGTTCATTACAGATCATAAAAATTGCCGTAGATAGCAATGAAATGTCAATGCATTCAATTAGCCAGATTTGCTGCTGTAAAACCAGGCAGAGTTGCTAGCTATGGGTCAAGTAGGCAGCAGCTACTAGCAGTTGTGTAGATGTTGTCAGGTGCCACTCCTCGGAAGGAAGGTTGGGCAATCTACTTCCGTAGTGATACTGCCTCGGAAACCCAAGGAGGGGTCGCTATGAGTCGGGGCCTACTCCACGGCACATAACAACAACAACAACAACAATAGCTGTCACTGACTTAAAGATGGACTATATTTGCTATAGAAAACTGATTTATGAGATTTCTAAACACAAAGGGTACTGTGGAGGGTCACTGAAGAGCTTTTTTTTTTTTTTAAGTAATATCTAAATTAGTCAGAAGTCATCAGACAGCTCTCACGACAGATATCAAACCTATCTCTGGCTCCCGCAAGGCTGTCAGGGCACTTGCTAATATGCTTGCTCCTGCTTGGAGTGCTCTCTCTTCATGTGTTTTTTTGTTTTTTTGTTTTTTTCCAGATCCAGCACATCCTGAAATGCACTTTGACATTCTCTCTCGGGACATATCAATATAATGTGGTCTTCCTGCTCTAAAAGATCCAGAGTTACAAGAGATGACTTGCAGGTGATACAAATTCTACCTGTACTCACTGTACTCATTATTTTCTTCTCAAAAACTGCCCCTTTTGCAGTGTTCCCAGACTCTGGAAACAGAAGCATCAAGTAATGTTAAAATCATCAGGACAGAGCCAGATTGGAGGGAGGAGGGAAGACAGTCTCTTTATGGTGCTAACGTAACCCTGGAAGTGTAGCAAGTTGGAAGTAAGATTCTTACCAGAATCCTTCTCAAGGAGAATGCTTTGTGAGGTTGGAAGAAATGTTTTCTTAAGTTACTTCGGTGATTGGGGTTGGCTAGTAGGAGAGACTCCCTAAAACATGTTGAGGTAATGTTAAATGGCTGCTGAAATTCTTCCTACTAAATGGGTGTCAGTCAGGGTAATTGCAGAGCTTTGGTTTTGCTGAGTGGAGTGGGTGGGAGTTTGGGACCAGAGCTGAGTTACTCTGGGTAGTAGAGCAGAAGTAAGGCACCACCACTGAGAGTCTTTCTTCCCCACAGCTTTTAGCTTCAATTCTAAATAAATGTTGATTGAATATTTAAAGACCATTTCAGAGGTCGTAAATGCAAATCCTTCCAAGACTCAAAATCAAAAACAAACTCAACTGCCATTGAGTAGATTCTGACTCACAGCAACCCCTATTGGGTTTCCAAAGCAGTAAATCTTTACAGACGTAGATTGCCCAGTCTTCCTTCTGAGGAGTGGCTGGCGGGTTTGAACCTCCAATCTTCTAATTAGCAGTCAAATGCCTTAGGCACTGCACCACCAGAGCTCCTTCCTCCAAGACTAGGCGTATATTATAACTAAATAAAGCTAGATGGCTGGTATGGAGTCCCTGGTGGCACAGCTGGTTAACTGCACGGCTGCTAACTGAAGGTTTGTTGTTGTTGTTATGTGCTGTTGAGTCAGACCCGACTCATAGCGACCCCTCCTTGGGTTTCCGAGGCAATATCACTACAGAAGTAGATTGCCCAACCTTCCTTCTGAGGAGTGGCTGGTGGGTTTGAACCGCCAGCCTTCTGGTTAGCAGTCAAGTATCTTAAGCACTAAGCCACCAGAGCTCCTTTAGAGGCTCAAATTCACCCAGAGGTCCCTCAAAAGAAGGTCCTGGTGATCTGCTTCCAAAAGATCACAGCCATTGAAAACGCTCTGGACCACAGTTATACCCTGAAGCACATGGAGTTGCCATGAGTTGGAATCAACTTGATGGCAACTGGTAGTAGTAATAGTAGTAGATGCAATGGGACATAATTCTTGGGTTGATGAGAAGCTTCTGGGTAGTGCAAACAGGTAATGTACTTTGCTGGTAGCATAGTAGCTAAAGCACTTGACTGCTAACCAGAAGGCTGGCGGTTCAAACTCACCAGCCACTCCTCGGAAGGAAGGTTGGGCAATCCTACTTCCGTAGTGATAC
>NW_006921813.1:2706278-2709706 GCF_000298275.1 Orycteropus afer afer | reverse complement strand
TGGGTTTTAAACACCAGAGGCTCAGCCTCAAAACTCAAGTCTACATGTCACCACAGTAGGACAAACCGACAGACAAGTTTGTCTTGCTGTTGGAGACCTCTCATATCACCCCCAACTGGGTCCCTGTGGCTGACTGTATGAGAAGACATAATAGAAAATACCAAAAAGGAGTGAAAGAGGTATGCTTTATCATGAAAAGCTCTAATACATGTAATGATATTTCAAAAAGAAAAGTAGAAAGTGAATAACATGTGAAAATAATATTTGAACAGATAGTGACCTATGATTTTTTAAAAATCTGAAAAATATCAAGCAACATACATTTTAAAAAACTAAAAAGTCTAAAGCAGGTAAATGCAAAGAAAATTAAATTTAGCGACATCGTGGTAAAACTGCTGTGGGATAGAAAAATATCAAAGAGTTGTAGCCAGAGGACAAAAAAGCATTATACCTAAAAGGATTGAAAAGTAAGCAAAATAGTGTCTTACCATAATGATGTTAATCTATAATTTCATTATCTAAAAAGATATTAAGAAAAATTCTCATTAAGTAAAAAAAAAAAAAAAAATTCTAATGGCCTGCATTATTCCACTCACAAGTGGAGATTCTGAATCAGTAAGTCTGCATGAGGCCTGCGAATGACACAGGAAATGCTGAGCTAAAGTCCAGCTTCATAAGACTACACTGCTTTTTGGAGACTGTAAGGGAGATTGTATTTCCTTGTCTTTTTCCAGGTCGTAGAAACTGCCCACAGTCTTGGCTCATGATCTCCTCCGTCCATATTCAAAGCCAGCAACTGCAGACTGAATCCTTCTCACATCTCATCACTCTAACCTCTACTTTTTCCTCCCTCTTCCACTTTTTCACTTTTAAAGACTCTTGTGGTTACTCCGGGCCCATCCAGATAATCCAAGATAATCTCCCTATTTTAAGGTCATCTGATGAGCAACCTTAATTCTTTCGTCCTTTAACCCAACATATTCACAGGTTCTGAGGAGTCAACCCTAGACTCCTGGGTTGGGGGTATTATTCTGCCAACCACAATGCCTCTCCCAGAATTTGTGAGATCAAATAGACAAGGAAAGTAAAGTTATAAAAGATTTCAAAAACTTAATTAAAAATTATGTAAAAATCTATTGAAAGTTTTATAGCCAATATATAGAACTTTTAATAAAAATTAATTATCCCTAGATCACAAATAAAATCTCACCTAAAAACAGAAAGTAAACTGACATGAGGTATTTTCCCCTATCATTCCAAATTCCTCAAAATCCCCTAACAGTGTATGATTATTAATTAACTATATAAATATAAATTTTAAAATATATAGGTGCACTGGTGGCATAATGCCTAAGGCATTTGACTGCTAACCAGAAGGCTGGTGCCTCAAACCCACCAGCCACTCCTCAGTAGGAAGACTGGGCAATCTACTTCTGTAGAGATAAACCAAACCAAACCCACTTCCACAGAGTCGGGACCAATTCATAGTGACCCCTTCTTGGGTTTCTGAGGTGGTATCTCTATGGGAGTAAATTGCCTAACCTTCCTTCCGAAGAGTGGCTGGTGGATTTGAACTGCCAGCCTTCTGATTAGCAGTCAAATGCCTTAGGCACTATGCTATCAGAAACCCCAGGAGAGGTCACTATGAGTCAGGACCAACTCGATGGTAGTGAGTTTTTTTGTTTTTTGTTTTTTGTTTTTTTTTGGAGTGAGATAAAAATATATAATTAATGAATAAATCTATAACCTCACTGCACAATAAAATGAAAGTGCATCATGAATAACTGGCAGAAAACAAACCATATCAATCAAAGAAGAAATGTGTGGCTGGATGTATGTAGGAGAAGTTTCTATAAGAATTTTGTGTGCCCTGTGTTGAGAGATACAGCAAGCAAGAGAATATCAAGAGTAATAGATAGGGTGATTACTGGGGGTACTTCAGCAAGAAAAATGAGGCAGTCAATACCTGAACATGTCCCTTGAGCCCTCAGGCCAGGCAGCAACAACAGCAGTGCCCATGGCCTTGTGGGTCAGAGACAGAGTAGTACCTCAACTGCTGACAGTCCCATTCCCAGATGTTTGCCACCAAAATGCTTTACAGGACTCAGAAAAGTATGTTTCACTTTAGATGCATGTGCTAGAAAACAAGAAAAATTTTGAACGAAGCAGACTTTCAATCCAATAATATAGAAAACAGAAACAAAGTAGCATTGTTTGAAAAGTTTTAAAAAGTCTATGAAATTAAATATACTCTGATAAATATAATCAAAGAGAAAACAGTGAAGAAACAAATAAAATACATTAGGAAGCAAAAGGAGAATATGAGAGACTTTGAAAGAATCGAAAACATGAGTTTTCCAATCAGACTGCCTGGTTCAAATCCTTGCTGTGGCATTTAGTAGTTATGAATAACAGGAACTGCAACCTGTACAAAAAAATCAAGTTCTACATTCCATATTAAGCTGTTGTGGTAGGTGCGGTTGAGCTGACTGACTGCACAGTGAACAAGATGTTTCTCAGTCCAGCACCATCCTCACAGTCCTTCTTATATTTGAGCACATTGTTGTAGGCACTGTATCAATCAATCTCTTTACGGGTGTCTTGTTTTTTTTTTTATAGACTCTCCACTTTACCAAGTGTGATATCCTTCTCCAGGTCCTGGTCCCTCCTGGAAACATGTGCAAAGTCCATGAAACAAAGCACACTGTCTTTGCTTCTGAGGAGTGTTCTTCTTCCAAGAATTAATTAATTAATATCAATTAATTAATTAAGATTAATTTCATATTTGCTGTTTTTCTTTCTGTTGATATTCATGTTTTATTGCTGATAACAAATCAAATAATTTTCTTCATTTATTCCAAGGCAATTATAGAATTCTTGGTAAATGATCATACCTTTTTCCTCCCTGATATTTACACTTCATTTCTTTTTCTTAAATTCCTTCACTGGTCAAAATTTCCAGAATATTTTTGAATGACGGTGGTTTTAGCAGAAAGCCTTCTCTTATTTTTATGATTCAGTGTAATTAATATACCAATAAGCAATAATGAAACTCTGGTGGCTCAGTGCCTAAGCCAGTTGACCGCTAACCAGAAGGTTGGCAGTTCAAACCAACAAGTGGGTCCACAGAAGGAACATGAGGCAATCTACTTCCATGAAGATTTACTGTCTTGGAAATCCAACGGCCATCGCTATGAGTCAGAATCGACTGGATGACAGTGTAACAAGTTAGAAAATGTAATGGAAGAGAAAAACTCACTGTGATCGAGTCAGATCTGACTCATGGTGACCCCTCCTTGGATTTCCGGGGCAGTATCACTATGGAAGTAGATTGCCCAACCTTCCTTCTGAGGAGTGGCTGGTGGGTTTGAACCACCAGCCTCCTGGTTAGCAGTCAAATGCCTTAGGTAGTATGCCACTAGAGCTCC
>NW_006921813.1:2702260-2706178 GCF_000298275.1 Orycteropus afer afer | reverse complement strand
AGTGATACTGCCTCAGAAACCCAAGGAGGGGTCGCTATAAGTCGGGGCCGACTCGATGGCACATAACAACAACAACAGCTAACCAAAAGGTTAGAGATTTGGTGCCACCCGAGGCACCTTGAAAGAACGTCCAAGCCATCTACTTCCAAGAACCGGCTGTTGAGAATCTGATGGAGCATAAGTTCTATTCTTACACACATGGGGTCACCATGAATCAGAGTTGATTCCATGGCATCTAGTACTGGTTGGCTCCAAGGACATTTAAAGAGTATATGTCCTACCTGGAGGCATTTCACGTCAAATTTTAAAGAATGTGTGAGAAAAAAAAAAAAGAAGCACATATATGTGCTAGGGTCATCCAGCAGGCTGCAAGTTGTGACTTCTGGCTTATCCTTTAGAAGATGTGCCATATTAACATCTTACCCAGGGTATCCACAGCTCTATGCAGGTCAGTCTCAGGATCTTTTTTATTGCACTTCACCTGTAAGAGTTCAGATTACTTTAGCTCTAATTGACAATGCTATTCTATGAAGCAGGAGAGAGGAAAGCAGGAGGATAGGTCAAAAGGGTACAGGTGCACTGTCCCTTTAGGAAGGTTTGCAGAGGCTGTCAGGCAATGCTTCCACTTCCCCCTCACTGGTCAGCATTCACTGATGTGGCAGGAGGTAGCAGAGACAGCCTCCATTCTGGGTGGCAAGGGGTCCAACCCAACATCAAGGCTCCATTAGCACAGAAGGGGAAGAAAGCAGGTCACGATGATTTCTACCACAGCATCCAACCAATAGTCAATTTCCAGTCATTCTTCCTCCGCAGTGTTCCTCAATCCTGAGCCTTCATTTCGGTTTCTATTAGTTGCCTTATTGACTAAGCTCTGGGACTGGTCCTCCTGCCTCCATGCTTTCAGCCACATACCACTTTATCATTGGTGCTTGTTGTGGATTGAATTGTGTCCTAGAATAAGTGTTCTATACATGTGGGTATAATCCCACTTGGGAATGTTTTTTCTTCATTATATTACTGAGGCAGTATTAACATACTTAACTGTATGTCTTAAGTCAGTCTCTTTTAAGATATAAAACAAACAAGTGAGCAAGCCGAGATGGGGGAAGAGAGATGCTATATTACATTAAGACTGGCCAAGAGCAGAAGCTCAAATGAGACAAGGACATTTTTCTAGAGCCCACAAAAAGAGACAGACTTCTACTAGAGCCAGCACCCTGAATTTGGGCTTCTAGCCTCCTGACCTGTGAGAAAATAAATTGTTTGTTAAAGCTAATGATTTTTGTTTTTTCTTTAATAGCAGCATTGTTGCTGTTGTTGTTATGTGCCGTCAAGTTGGACCCGGCTCATGGCGACCTCTCCTTGGGTTTCCAAGGCAGTATCCATACAGAAGTAGATTGCCCCATCTTCCTTCTGAGGAGTGGCTGGTGGGTTTGAACCGCCAGCCTTCTGGTTAGCAGTCAAGTGCTTTTAGGCACTATGCTACCAGAGCTCCCATAACAGCAGCATTAGAAACTAAAAATATAGGCCAGATCCTATCACTCCTCTCCTTAATTCATCAGTAGGGTAGATGCCAGTAAGAATTCCCTCTATTTCATACAATGGAAAACTTATTCCCCAATAACTCTCCATGATATGAAGCAGCTAATTAAATCAGCCTCTTAGGACCCAGAGTATTTGTCCATAGAAGGCAAGACTTGAGTGAAACAGGGAATCTCTGCCTTCAGGCTGTATCCCAGGAATGTGGAATGCAGGGAGAGTGAGATACATTACTACTTTTTACTGTATTAAATATCTTTTCCCTCAAAATTAATGGTAGGTAACATGTTCTTGGTCCATTTATCAGCCCTCTGTGTGAGTCATCCACCACGTTAGTCAAAGACCAATTTTAGAAACTAAAGGAATAAACAACTAGTGCCTAAGGTACTTGACTGCTAACCAGAAGGCTGGCAGTTCAAACCCACCAGCCACTCCTTGGAAGGAAGGTTGGGCAATCTACTACCATAGTGATACATATGAGGAAACTGAGGCACAGAGAAACTTTGTTAAATTTCCCAAGGTAACACAGTCAATAAATGGCAGAGCTGGGATATGAACCCATGCATTTTGGGTTCTTAATTATCAGACTTGCTTCCTGATGTTGCTCATTAGTGTACATAACATGTTATGTTCTTATTCCTATTCCACTAATGACTAGTCAGACAATTTTTATATTTTTTTTCTTGAATATAAGTAGATATATAGAGAGAAATGAACAGATAAAACATTCAAAGGCAAATGCTTGGAATATTCTAAAGCATATATGATACCTTTAACCTACAGATTAAGAACTTCAGCAAATAGCAAACCTTCAAACGAGAAATATAAAGCAAACTCCAACTAGACTACTCATAATAAAGCCACTAAACCAAAGCAGACAAAAAAAAAAAAAAAAAAAAACTCTTAAGAACTTAAGATCAACCAAAGGAAAAAAAAAGACATATTAGTAACAAGAGGGCAGCAATACAATTGGCAGCTGGTTTCTTAATAGGAGCAATGGGAGCCAGCAATGGAACAATATTTTCAATATACTGGAAGAAAATAACTGCCAACCTATGAAAACCAACCTTAAAAGATGAAGGTGCAATAAAAACATTTGAAAGCAAATAACAGCAAGAACAACAACTAAAATATATGACTATAATAATACAGAGAGAAGGAGTGGAATAAATGAATTCGTCTGCTAAGACTCTAATAGTAAATTAAACTTTTATGTGTAAGCTCTAATCTCTAAGAAGTAACAAAAATGATAATTTAAAAATAAAACATATAATTGATAAGAAAGAGAAAAACGGAATAGTGAAGATATCAGTTCCAAGGAAACAATGACTTAAGGAACCAAGATCCTGAAAAGAAAAAAAGTATTAAGATATGAGGCCTAACATTTAGAGAATTCAAAGTGTTTTCAATGGCTGAAAGATTTACAAACTGAGCAGAGCTTTTAGAAATCACATAAGTCTAAAAAGAAGAAAAGAGGAAGGAATTCAGGGCCTGTCAAGGAGTAAGGGTCCTGATAAACACCCCAGAATTTCTGTTGGGCACCCCAGAAAGAACTAGGAGTATATACCAGTATTCACGAATCTTGAGCCCAGCTTCAAATCACCTCAACACCAGATTGCATTAAGAAGATGATTTGCCCCACTCCGAGTGCCTGCCCAAAACAAAACAAAATTCCTCTCTGGTTTTCCATACATAATAAACAGTATTAAATTAAAAAAAAAAAAAAAGCAGACAGGCTAAAAGATAAGTATTGACCTAATAGTGAAAGAAAAAAAAAAAAATCAGACAATAGAAACACATCCATAGGCCCTCTAGATGTAGTTATCTGGCAAGTGTTAAAATAATGTGATTCGTATTTTCAAGAAATAGAATGAAAAGATGGGAAATATAAGTAGAAAATAGGAAACTGTAAAAGAGAAAATTCTAGGGCTCAAAAGTTTTCAGTGGATTCCATGGTTGAAGTTCAGAAATCAGTGGTCAGTGAATGATGTACTTAACACATTAGACAACGCCAAAAAAAGAATTAGTGAACTAGAAGATTACCAGAGAAAGTATCCAAATTCAAGTATGGTGAGAAGACATAATGTTGTTGTTGTTGTTAAGTGCTGTCCAGTCGTTTCGAACTCATAGCGACCCCATGTACAGCAGAACGAAACACTGCCAGATCCTGCGCCAGCCCCACAATCCCTGCTATACTTGAGCCCATGATCAAAGCACCGTGTCAATCCATCTCGTTGAAGGCCTCCCCCTCTTTCGTCGACCCTTCACCCTACCAAGCATGACATCCATCTCCAGGGAATGGCCCCTTCTGACAACATGACCAAAATAGGTGAGACGAAGTCTGACCATTCTTGCTTCCAAGGAGCATTCTGGCTGCAC
>NW_006921813.1:2693380-2695614 GCF_000298275.1 Orycteropus afer afer | reverse complement strand
TTGAACCACCAGCCTCCTGGTTAGCAGTCAAATGCCTTAGGCACTACACCACTAGAGAGAGAAGACTTATTGTTAACACTAATAAACATACATAGAAATACATCCAACAAGAAAGATCCAAGATCTTTAATGAATTACAAAAAGCAAACCAAAATAAATGAAGAAACATAACTATATTGGAAATAGAGTATAAAGCTATTTCTCCCATAAAAACTTATAATAAATTTATTACAATTACAATTAAAAATGAATGTAAATTTTAAATTTTAATGTAAATTATATTAATTCATTGAAAATTAATTTCAAATTTAATTTAAATAAAAAATTCAAATTAAGTATCAATTTTGCATTTCATTTGGAAAAGAAAAAATGGTGAGAACAGCCAAGAAAGAAGTATATAAGAGGTTAATGAAGAGCCTTAGCCTGTCATTTATTAAAACATAAGATAAAGCTAAAGCAATCAAAACTTCCAGACACTAATAAAGACACAAACCAATACATCAAAAAGCCACTTATAGTAAAACAAGGGAGACAAAAGCAAAACAACCTTCACCTTGATTTAAATGGGATATAGTATATGATAAAAATGACTTTTTGTGTCAGTGGGGAAAAGATGTGCTGTTCAATAAATGGCTATCCAATTGGGAAGAAATGAATTTACATTTCCATATCAAAACCACAGTCTCAAAAATTCTCAGATTAATTAAAAGTTTTAATGATAGAAAAACTAAGAAATGTACCAGGAGAAAATAATTTTTATATGAAGAACACCTTGGTAAACATGTCATGTTACCTAGAAACTGTAAAGAAAAAAGATGAACAGAATTTACTATAAAAACAAAGTTAAAAAACAAATGACAAAGGAGAAATTGCAAGGATAGTCAAGTGTTAAAATACCTTCTCTGAGAAATCTGTGTGATAAAGGAGAACTCCATTATAGAAGATATATCAAAAAAAAAAAAAAGTGAATACAGAATTCACAAAAGAAGCACAAATGATTATTAAACATATTTTCTTAAAATATCTAATCTAAATAAAGAAAAATAAATTTCACTTAGACTGGTAAAGACCAAAAGGATTAAAAATGTACAATATTAGGTACACATATAGAGAAATAAGGATTTTCATGTATTCTTTCATGGAAAGATAAACCAAACCAAACCAAACTCATTGCCATTGAGTCCTTTCAACTCATAGTGACCTCCATTGGGTTTCCTAGGCTGTAAATCCTTACTGAAGGAGATCACCCTGTCTTATACCCAAGGAGCCGCTGCTGGTTTTGAACCGCTGACCTTCCAGTTACCAGCCATGTTCCTTACCCACTATGCCACCAGAGCTCCTTATGGAAATGTTAATTGGTATAACATTTTGTCTTACGCTATTAGAAAGAATGGAATGACTGCATGTTGATATTGATGTGGAAAGAATCTCAATGTATATCGTTAAATAACAAAAGCCAATTCACCTTATTCATTCACACAAAGTACGATGCATTTTTTGGTAATGCTTTTGTATATTTGTTTGTATAAACACATTTAAAAAATCTAGGAGGATAGACACCAAAAGCAATCAGTGGTTTTCTCTGAGAAATGGTGTAGGGATATAAAGGAGATTTCCCTATTTTACTTCCTTTTGAACTATTTTTCAAAAACGTTTCTGGTAGTTGTGACTAGAAAATATGAAACAAAGAATAAAATTAAAATTAAGAAATATATGGTAGAATGGGATCTCAAAGTTAAACTTGTTCCAAGCTCTGCCTTTAAATGCCTGAAGAGAAGAGAAGTTGAAATAAAGAGTACACAGGCTAGTTTAAACTCTGCAAGTGGATCCATTTCAAACAGATTTTTACCGACCTCCTCACTTACACCAGTTATCTTTCTCTAGGATGTCTGCCCCACTGGTTGATGTAGTTCCAAAGGCCTTGCCTGTAACCAGGATGCCAGAGTGTGGCGCCAGAGAGTCACCAAGCCCCAAAATAACTGAAGAGCTATAACTGGGTAGGGTCTGCTGTCAACAAAACCAGGAACCCGCGCCTGCCACATCAATGTGAACTATTGATGCATTTTTCCCAATCATCTCTAAATACTCTTCCGTGGTTCCCTGAACCCTAAGGAGGCCCATGTAAAATGGCAGTATTTGCTATCAGGTAAAAACAACTGAGACAGTTGCTAGTTTGGGGCTAGGGGTAGGGGCAAAAGAGATCCTTTAAGAAAATAAACTAAAAAAAAAAAAAA
>NW_006921813.1:2688913-2693210 GCF_000298275.1 Orycteropus afer afer | reverse complement strand
AGTCCAACTCATAGAGACTCCCGCTGGGTTTTCCAGGCGATAAATCTTTACCTAAGTAGATTGCCCCATCCGCAGAGCGCCTGATGGGTTTGAACCGCTAACCTTCTGGTTAGCAGTCAAATGCCTTAGGCAAGGACATAGATGCTATCTTTAATGGCCTTTGACTTTCAAGGAATCAATAGAACATAGAATAGCTTTTCTGGAACACAGACCACTTGTGATAGAAGCAGAAAGTCCATCAGTGAATGTTGCAACAAATAAATTGCAGCCACAAAATAAAGAACAGCCTAGAAATGAACATGTTTCTTTCTACAATTAACTATCTTTGTAGCCATCACCTTCAAGACTAACAAGTTTATTCACCTTACTGTTTTGTAGCTCTTTGGAGAGAAGATGTGAAAGCATCGTCATTCTTTACTAAAATTTTAGAGCGTATGTCCTTGTAAAATGGGATTAGATGGACAGAGGGTCTACAATGTAGTAAAATTATTTTATATAAAGTATTAACTACCTGATGTTGTTGTTTGCCGTTGAGTCGGCCCGACTCATAGCGACCCCTCCTTGGGTTTCCGAGGAAGTATCACTACGGAAGTAGGATTGCCCAACCTTCCTTCCAAGGAGTGGCTGGTGGGTTTGAACCGCCAGCCTTCTGGTGAGCAGTCAAGTGCCTTAGGCACTATGCTACCAGAGCTCCTAACTACCTGATACCTTCATCTAAGTAAGAGGCTCGTGAATGTTTCTCAGCATTTCATTTTAAAGATTATGTAAAGTTAAGCTGTAAAAGGGCTCACAACATCCTGCTGGAACAATGGATGACAAAATCCATGCAAAGAGTTACTGGCACAAACTTGTCTTTCTCCTTATAGAAAGGGAAAATTCAAGAGTAACTCTGCAAACAAAGTAATTTTTGTACAGAGAAGGCCACTTGGTGCAGTAAATTGTGCAGTTAGCTGGTATAGACTATGGGACCTAGGCCCAGTTCGGTTCTTCATTAATGCATTTGGAATCATACAACTCATCTTGGTCAACTTCTTCCAACCCTGAACCCTAGCTTCTTTATCAAAAGATGTGATTGAATTACGTGATCTCTAAATCTAACTAACCTAAGGATTTTTAAAGCTGCAGAATGTAATTGCAGATTTTCATTAAAACATAGCAGGGTAATTAATTTATATTTCCAAGTTATTAATTCTAAAGGAGTTGATAAACAAGGTTAAAATGAAGAAGAATCCAAAGAAAACCTATCCATGTAGGGACTATTGAAAATTAATTAAATTAATTTTAAAATTAAAAAGAAAGGAAACAGAAAGAAGGAAGGAAAAGAAGAGAAAGAGGAGACGAGGAAGAAAAATGAAAGGAAGAGACAAAGCAATGAAGGCAACAAAGAAGGAAGTAAATTAAATTTAAAGTATTTCAAGTATTAATTTAAAAACTAACTTCTATTGACTTACAAGTAGTTTTATTGTTTTTTAAAATTACTTTTTTTTGACTGCTAGCCAGAAAGCTGGCAGTTCAAACCCACCAGCCACTCCTCGGAAGGAAGATGGGGCAATCTACTTCCATAGAGATACAGTCTCGGAAACCCAAGGAGGGGTCACTATGAGTCAGATCCAAATCGATGGCAGTGGGTTTGCTTTTTTTTTTTTCAATTTAATAAAGATGTTTTCACACATTAATGTTATATTTGTACTCATAGTTTGTACTGTTCTTTGTTCTTGAAAAAAAAAATAGAGTGTAGTCTGTATGCAAATAGACTAATTTTTCTATATGACACTTTGACTGCTAACCAGAAGGCTAGCGGTTCAACCCCACCAGCCACTCCTCGGAAGGAAGGTTGGGAAATGTACTTCCATAATGATATCACCTCAGAAACCCAAGGACAGGTCACTATGAGCCAGATATGACAATTCTATGACAGTGAGTTAGGGAGCTCTGGTAGCATAGTGCCTAAGGCACTTGACTGCTAACCAGAAGGCTGGCGGTTCAAACCCACCAGCCACTCCTCGGAAGGAAGGTTGGGCAATCCTACTTCCGTAGTGATACTGCCTCAGAAACCCAAGGAGGGGTCGCTATGAGTCGGGGCCGACTCGACGGCACATAACAACAACAACAAATGACAGTGAGTTATATATGAAATATACACGTAAATGTCATATTACTAGGAAGACATTTTAAGGGTACCCAGATCAAATAAATTGGAAATGTTTTTTCACATTTAACAGGGGAGAATGTTTGCTGGAGAAAGGGAAAGAGAAGAGGAAGATGAAAGGAGCGTGATTTTTAAAAAATATGATATACTATAATTAGCTGAAGTCCATACTTTATTCAGATTCAAATTTCTTTTCTTTTCTTTTTTTACCAAATGATCTTTTTCTGTCCCAGACCTACTCAGGACACCACAGTATATTTAGCTGTCACGTCTCCTGATTTGAGCCACAGCTGGACTTCCTGACTTCCTATTTTCAAGAGCAACTCCAACCCTGAGTCAGACTGTATTTAAACTGCTCCAGTCCCCCAGGGAGAAGTCTTCCTCTCAAGTCCCATTCTACATTATATTGACTAGACTAAGGGCTTCTGCTGAGCTGACAAATCAGTCCTCAAGAACAGGCCATGCCGTGTGCCCTCTTCCAGCAACTGCTTTTCTGAGATCCCATTGCTTTTTATTGGATCTAGGATAAGATGTCTCCTGCTGAACCTTGACTTCTGCACTAGTGCCCTAGTGACAACTTCCCTTCCATGCCACGTTTATAAAAAGTGATCTTGTCCCCAAGTTCATCCTTGCTCTGTAGCTCTCATTCTAAATTTAGACCGGTTTTAATCCAGTTAAAGATCTTTGTTCTTGATCTCATTGCTTGTTTTCTTCCAGGCAAATCTCCTCCCAGACACTGAAACCCTGTCCCTGAAATCTAGTCCGCCGGATGAGGCCCTGTTTCCCCACGGTGGCTAAGTCTTCTGTCACAAGGACCTCTACAATCACTGTAACACTGATAGCATGCCATGGATTGCCACTGTCAGCCCAGCTCTCGATGGCACATGCCAAGGACTCCCCAGATGAAGTCAGTGACTGCCCAGGAACCATCATGGTTCCTGCCACACAGCATGTGTTCAGTGAGTTTTATCTGGTTAATGCCCATGAGCCTGAGCCCAGAGGGTGAGCCTGAGAACTGTGTCAGCTTTGCTAGCGAACAGTATGGGCTCTTCTTCCTCTGGCTTCTCCTTGCCTGCTCTGTCTTAGGGGCTGGCCACACTGTCCAAATGGAGTACTCTTTGAACTGAACAACTCAGCAGAAGGGGAGAAATGGATGTTTGTCTGAAAGAATGAAAATTTATCATGATTTGAGGGCTATTTCCTGACTTTATCTAAATAGGTGTTCAATTATCTACCACATTTTATCATATGTAAGTCACGCTTAAGGCTATAGAAATGATGTTTGTTAAATTTGCTCAAGATAAATCATTTGCTTTATGTTTTTCTATTGGGCAAGAAATTGATATAACAAATATCGAAGATCAAATAAAAATATTTGGCAATACTAAAGCCACAGGTTACATAAATTTAAAATTCTATCCATTTAAAAAAAAAAAAGAAAGTTGACATTGATTCAGTTTTGATTGATGGTGACCCCCTGTGTGTCAGAGTAGAACTGTGCTCCACAGCCCTTCACAAGAGCTGATTTCTAAGAAATAGATTGCCAGGCCTTTCTTCCAAGGCGTCTCTGGAAGGACTCTAATGGCCAACCTTTCAACCAGCAGCTGAGCGCATTAATCATTTGAACCACCAGGGACAGAAGGCTCCTTTATTCAGCAAGGTTTACTTACAAAATAAATAAATAAATGAAATTGAAAACCAGAACAAGTATTTTACCCAATTTCAAAATTCAGATTTAGCTGCTAAAATAAATCATAACTCCTAGAAGAATTTAATAAAATAGATTACGTTGTCAAATACAATGGAGGTATATAAGATATTTTGTTCTTATGTTCTATTCATTTAAATGTTTACTTCAGGTGTTTATTATTTAATAAAGTTATTCTTTATTATTAACACTTTTGTATTTAAGTGCTTCTGCAGTCTAGACAGGATATACTTATTTATATGATAAATAATAGATAAATGATTAGTGTGCAGTTTGCTGTTGATGTGATTGATGGATTCTCCATTGTGTAACTTCCCTGTTCTTCTTTTAGAACTGATGCCAATGATCTCTGTCATTGTACAGTAACTACAGTGCCTGCATAAAAGTAATGAGACTCTTGATGTTTCTTAAATTTGTTCTTTTTGTGTTGCCATTGCACA
>NW_006921813.1:2680246-2684623 GCF_000298275.1 Orycteropus afer afer | reverse complement strand
CTCCTTTTTTGGTATTTTCACGCAAATTCTTCTGCTAGTTGGGGTTTAGTCTACTTCTGTATCCTTCCCTTCAAGGCTCAGTGGTCCAAGATTATCTTTTGTATCTGTGTCAATTGCTTTCCCTTTTCTTTGTTGAAGAGGGTCTGTGCAGTCCTTCTGCCTAGTCCGCCATCTTGCCGGAACCTACTGCCACTTTGTTTTATAAAATTTATTTTTCAAAGACAGACCCTTGGGGTTACTTAGTGGGAGGTCGAAGTGGAGAGTAACTAAAATACAAGTGGCTTTTCCTGGCTGCCTTTACTGAGTGAAGCAAAGTGATACAGTAGAGCTTGCCCTTCTTCCTGTGCAAGTTCAGATACCTTCCAAGGGTTGACCATAAGGCTGAGGCTGAGAATTTGAAATTGACCTGAGAAAGGGTGGAAAGGCTTTTTACTATCAACCAAACACTCATTTATTACATTTACTCATATCAACACTAAAAGAAATCTAATGGATGCTGGAAAACAGCCTGCCTTTATTTCTACTAAGAGCAGGACACAAATAGGCTTAATTTGCAGACATTATAGATTATATTGCATCAGAAAATATTTTTAAATTGTTATGAGTCTTAGATTAGAATGGGAGAAATTATGTTCCTGGTTATAGGATATAAAGTACTAGACAAAAGAGAAATACAGTCTAAGAAATTGCCACAATCTAGACAACATATGGCATTGGGCAAATCTGCTGAGAAAGACATCTTTAAAGTGTTAAATAGCAAAGATGGCACCTTGAGGACTAAGGTGCTCCTGAACCAAGCCATGGTATTCTCAATTGCCTCATAAGCATGTGAAAGCCGGGCAATAAGGAAGACTGAAGAAGAACTGATGGGTTTGAATTGTGGTGTTGGCAAAGAACATTGAGTATACACTTGGACTGCCAGGAAATGAAGAGATTTGTCTTTGGAAGAACAGCTGGAATGCTCCTTAGAAGGGAAAATGGTGAGACTTTGTCTCGTAGACTTTGGACATGTTATTAGGAAGGACTAGTCCCTGGAGAAAAACATGCCTGATAGAGGATCAGTGAAAAGGAGGAAGAGTTTCCACAGAATGAATTGACACAGTGGCTGCAACAATGGGTTCAAACATAGCAACAATTGTGACAATGGCTCAGGAACAGGCCAAGTTTTGTTCTGTTGTACACAGTCTCGCTGTGAGTTGGGACCAACTCACGGCATCTAACAATAATAACAACATGAAAATGGAGCCTAAGGAGGCATGATAACTAAAAGATATCCTGGACAGATGGGATCCTGGAACAGAAAAAAGGACAATAGGAAAAAAATTTAAGGACATCTGAACAAACTTTGAGTTTAGTTAATAGTAATGTATCAATATTGATTAATTAGTTGTGACAAATGTGTTATGAGATGTTAACAACAGGGAAAACTGTTCAGGGTTTACAGGAGCCTGTAGTATTTTTGCAATTTTTTCATAAATGTAAAAATTATTCTAAAATATATATATATATATATCTCAAAACAGACAAGAGTCTTCATTCATAGAAGGCTAATTATCTGAGATACAGACTAGGAATCAATAGCACTTAAAGCTGTTCCTCATGCATCTAATGAGCAAAAAGGGAAAATGGAGGAAAGTTGGTCACAAAGTCACCATATAGATAAAAGATGCAGTGTTAGTGGCCGCCATTTGATGATGTCAATTTTTTTAAATATATAATGGCACAAGAAGAAGTATGTGACATAATGTTGTTGTCAGGTGCTACAGAGTCAGTTCCCTCTCTAGTGACCCTGTGCACAACAGAAGAAAACATTGCCCTGTCCTGTGCCATCCTCACAGTCATTATTATGCTTGATCCCATCATTGCAGCCATGGTGTAAATCCATCTCGTTGAGGGTCTTCCCCTTTTTGACGGACTTTCGACTTTACCAAGCATGATATCCTTCTCCAGGGACTGGTCCCTTCTGACAAGATGACCAAAGTATGTGAGAGGAAATCTGGCCATTCTCACCTCTAAGGAGCATTCCAGCTGTACCTCTTCCAAGACAAATTTGTTGGTTCCTATGACAGTCCATGGTATTTTCAATATTCTTCACCAACACCACAATTCAAATGCATCAATTTCTCTGGTCTTCCATATTCATTGTCCAGCTTTCACATGCATATGAGGCTATTGAAAATACCATGGATTGGGTCAAGCGCACCTTAGTTTTCAAAGTGATATCTTTGCCCTTTAACACTTTAAAGAGGTAAAGTAATATTATGTAGAAATAATATTGAGAGAAAAAGATACAAAACTGTATATATAGTATGTTGTTTTTGTTGGCATGTGCCATTGAATTGATCCTGACTGTCAGTCATTATGGAAGCAGTCTGCCTTCTCTCTCTGTTCGGTTTCATAGGTTGTAATCTTTACATCTCAATGTTTAAGTGCTCGATTGACTGCCACAATGAATATAGATAGAAGTCCCTGTGGAAGGCCTTCTCTTAAAAAATGCTGAAATTTCACACTGAGAAAGCTTTGGGACTTTCCTCCTTCTTTGGGCCAAGACTAAAACCAAATCCATTGCTGTCAAGTGATTCTAACTCATGGAGACACTACAGCACAGAATACAAGTGCCCCACAGGGTTTCAAAGGCTGTAAATCATTACAGAAGGAGACAAACCAAAAAACTAAACTCACTGCCATCAAGTCAAGTCCAACTCATAGTGACTCCCATAGAGTTTCCAAGGCTGTAACTCTTTATAGAAGTAAATTGTCTTATCTTTCCCCCTAGAGCAGCTGGTAGGTTTGAACAGTCGACCTTCTGGTTAGCAGCCAAATGCCTTACACTACCATCAGAGATCCTTTTCTTTGGACCAGGAATACTAAAAGAATATGTGTAGGTGTAGCAGCCATACAGAGGCTGAGACAGACTAGAAAGAATGAAGGAACCATCTACCTCTCAATGAATTATGCAGGGAAAACCTAATGAATAGCAGAGAAACACTGTCTGATACATTACTGGGCAACTTGATGAATAGCCCAGAAACATTGTTCAATGCAGTGCAGGAAGATGAGCCCCTTAGGTTGGAAAGCACTCAAAATACGACGAGGAAAGAGCTGCCTCATCAGAGTAGAACTAACCTTAATGATATGGATAAAGTAAAGCTCTCAGGTACTCCATATGCTGATGTGGCACAACTCAAATTGAGGAGAAATACCTGCTAACATCAATTAATAATCTGTACAAAGTATGAATCTAGGAAAATTGGAAGTTGTCAAAAAAAGAAATGGAAGGCATAAAGATTGATATCCTAGGCATTAATGAATTGAAATGGACTGGTTTGGCGATTTTGAATCAGATAACTATATGATCTATTATTCCAGGAAAGACAATTTGAAGAGGCATAGCATGGCATTCATCATCATAAAGGATGTTTCAAAAACTGTCCTGAAGTACAATGTTGTCAGTGATAGGATAATATCCACATGCCCACAAGGAAGACCAGTAAACACTACTATTATTAAAATTTATTCACCAATCACCAAAGCCAAAGACAATGAAATTGAAGAGTTTTATCAACTTCAGCAGTCTGAAATAGCCAAACATGCAATCAAGATGTGTTAATTATCACTGGTGACTGGAATGCAAAAGTTGGAAATAAAGCAGAATCACTGGTAGTTGTAAAATTTGGCCTTGGTGACAGAAATAATGCTGGAGATTGCATAATGGAATTTTACAAAACCAATGACTTATTCATCAAAAATACCTTTTTTCAACAATGCAAATGGCGGCTATACACATGGACTTCACCAGATGGAGTACATAGGAATCAGATTGTCTATATCTGATATAGACAATTTTACAATTGTAATTTTACAAGACCAATGACTTATTCATCAAAAATACCTTTTTTCAACAATGCAAATGGCAGCTATACACATGGACTTCACCAGATGGAGTACATAGGAATCAGATTGTCTATATCTGTGGTAAGAGGAGATGGAAAATCTCAATATCTTCAACAAAAAGAAGGCCAGGAGCTGATTGTGGAACAGACCATCATTTGTTCATAAGTTCAACTTGAAGTTGAAGACAATTAAAACAAGTCCACAAGAGCCAAAATATGACCTGGAATATACCCCTCCTGAAATTAGAGACCATCTAAAGAATGGATTTGATGTATTGTACACCAATGATTGAAAACCAGAACAATTTTGGGATGACATCAAGAATATCATCCGTGAAGAAAGCAAGAGATCATTAAAAAGACAAGAAAGGAAGAAAAGACCAAAATGGATATCAGAAGAAACTCTGAAACTTGCCCTTGAGCAGAGAGTAGCTAAAGCAAATGGAAGAAATGACAAGATAAAAGAGCTGAACAGAAGATTTCA